>NW_028221112.1:0-13684 GCF_045865225.1 Trachurus japonicus | reverse complement strand
GTATTTCAGTCATTTATCACCATTATTCTTAACACATTTTATTTTGTTGTTAAACAGTTTATTCTGATAGGACTAATGCTTATTATTAATGAATCGTAACACAACTTGCCACTGTGTAGCTATTTCTTACCAGATGAACTAAAGGCAGTTTGTGATTTAGGAAGTTCTGAACATAGCACACCACACCTTGTTGTAAAGACCAAATTTGATTCAGGGAGAAAAGCGGATCAGTTCTCAGATCAGCTAAATCCTACCATTGCATTTCTCTGGCGTCCCCCTCTAGCTTTACCTCCAGCCACTAGCAAACTATCAACCAGCTAACTTAAAGGGATAGTTCAACGTTTTGGCAAATTTGCCCATTGCCATAATCCCTATAGTTTTAGCAGTAGGTTTGTTACCTTTACCTTTATTGTCAGTGCAAGCTATTTTTAGAACGCGAGCTGCTCAGAGTTACGCTAATGGGATTTCTTGGTTTCCCTCATCAAACTCATCAAATAGGATCCAACAACTCCAAAATGCTCTTGTGGAAAAGTTGTGACCTGCACATTCACCAGAGATAATAACAGAAAGTTGTTTTTGAGGTAAATTCAAGCAAAACCATGGATACGCGTTCCCATCGTGGATGAACTATCCCTTTAAGACAGCAATTCACCTGCTAACTCAATGATGTGACGTCACCTCCTTTGGACAGTGGTTTCTCTCCTTTTATATGATGAACCAACTATTTGAAATTGTTTGTTGGCCTGGTGGTTCTTTTCATTATGTTTCTGACCATATTATGGGCTTGACCAATTATGATTATTTTTGGGGGGAGTTGTAACCCTCTTACACCTATGACCTGTAGGATTAACCTGTTCAAATGAGTATGTTCCCATGACTCTGTTGTGGTCTCATGTGCAGTTATGTCTTCTGTTCCTCAGGTGAGCGTCCGTATCAGTGCCCCTACTGTGACAAAGCATTCAGCAAGAATGACGGCCTGAAGATGCACATCCGCACACACACTCGTGTAAGTTTGAACCACCTCAATGCTCTTGTTGGTTTTAATGTTGTACACAGAAATCTTTTTATTGTATCAGAGACAGAGAGCGGGAACACTCAGGGTTGTGTTGTATCTGGACAAATAGAAACACAGACCTTTTTAAACGGTGACATGGGCTCCTCCAGTTATTCCCTGACTGGGTCTTACCAACAAACTGGGATGAGCTACAAGCTGATTGGTCAAAAACTGATAATTTCTCCACCACATAAAGTTATAAATGACACATTCCCTTTACATTTCAAACAATATATATTTTTTGTAAAAAGTAAATATCTTGTCTGATACCTTGGTCAAAGTTTTCTGAGAGCTCAAGTCTCCTGGTTTCCCATTCCCATTTTGCAGGCTGCTGCTTTGTTTCCCTTTTTCACTCTAAAACTGTAGAAAACAAAAATAATACACTGATGTGGCTTAAAAAATTGAGTGTTTCATGTTTAACTTGATGCCTTTGCGATCATCTCATCTTCCACTTGCTGAACTGTTCACATTAACAGAAATTTTGACCAGAGGTGCCCAAACTTTTGCATGCCACTGTATGTGTGTGTGTGTGCTGTACAGTGATTAATGCAGTGTTTTTCAACCTTGGGGTTGGGACCCCATGTGGGGTCGCCTGAAATGTCTAGTAATTGGTAAAAAAAAAAAAAAAGAAAAGAAAAGAAATTCTGATAAATAATATTTTTTCAACTAATTATTATTGTTTTTAAAATTATAATTAAAAACACCACACACAATTTTAAACAACTGTATTCGATACTTTCACTTTCTCGAATATTTTATTTATTTGTTTTTATTAACCTTTATTTATACAGGTAAAATCTCATTGAGACCCAGGGTCTCATTTACAAGAGAGACCTGTTGTGTATATATACGTATATATAAATAGAGTTCAAATAAAATGCAGCATATAAAATATCTGAGCTTGCGCATCTTGATTGACGGCGTCACCAGAAATTTGTGATGTCAAAATGGGGTCATGAGCCAAAAAAGGTTGGGAACCACTGGCTTAATGTGTGTTAGAGCGCTGCCTGCCCTCCAACCCTCCTGGTCAGAGAGAGAGGTGCAGTAGGAAACATGGTAGAACATCACAGATGGACATCTTTATCAGAAACAGAACTTTTATATTGTAATAATAACAAACAGGAAATCTCTTTCCTACTTTCTCCAGTGCCCAGAGCAGAACCAATAACCTACGGTGGTTTCTGTCAGAGGATGAAATTTGCGGCTCAGTAATTGTTTGATCTCGACTCCCATGTTCTAATATTCTTCAGAGGCCGAAACAAAGTTTGATTGAATCTCTACACACTTCATGCTGCCTTCGGATGCACACATAGCCGTCATGAGCTGAACACGTACTGTAAATGTAAAGTGGTTGAGTCAGAGCTCAGGGTGGAGAGAGGAAAAGGTAGGTGATGAGGTCACATCCTGGGCCGCGACGCCCTGTTCGTTTCCGTGCATCACTTCTAAGTTCTACACAAGGAGCGCCGCTTTCCATGAGCTCTCAGAGAGCATCTGGATGTGTGTGTGTGTGTGTGTTGGTGTCCCCTCTGATGAATGAGACTTGATATGTGTTCCATCATACATTTCCATCACCACTTTCTGCAGCTATGACTGTGACAGTCACGGCTTGTCAGCGCCGTTAATTTCAAAGATCTGTCCCGTCTTAACGCTGTCCAGAGCACAGCGCGCCGCTCTTACAGTCAGCTGATGATGGAGGTCTCCTGCTCAGGTCCACGTCGCTCAGTGGGAACAGACAGGTATAATTTTCTAGCGAGCTGCTGATTAAACTGACTGATGTTTGGTTCCTAATGTTCCTGGATCTGCCTTTGCTCACTTCGCCCTGAAATATGGGCTGAACAGTTACAAACAGCAGAGCCAGATGAAGTCACTAAACAAATGTCGTTTGGCCGGAGCTCACTGTTAATGTACAGACGATTTGAGATGGACGAGTTTGGAGTTTGTGTGCTCTTACCACAAACCACATCAGAAGGGGATATTGAGGGCCGGTACTTTTTTTTTCTAATATTATTTAAATCTCTGATGTCACTAGATGTGGATGTATCTATATTATATAGGCCTACAGTTATTAGAATTGATGTCAGAGGTTCCATCTTTTCTGGTTAGCCGAGAAGTCTGTCTGAATGTTTTTTCGTACGACAACATGTTGAAAATTAAAAAGTTCAAAAGAACCAACAGTAATTTGTTGGAGGGAAGTCAAACACGACCCATGTAAACACCGCACCACTTGGTAGAGCTGATGTTGTTCCATCCACAGGCCTCTGTGGTCTGATCCAGGCAACGAGCCAACAGGTGAATTAGGTTTAATGTTGTGTCAGGAATTAAAAGGTTCAGTGGTTTACTAATGATCAGTAGATAGAGATTTCATTTCAGGTCTTTGTCCGCAATAGAAAAGGGAACAATCAGCATTTACGCTCTGGTCAAATGACTCCACAGTAGATGTGGTGGGTGTCATCATCAGTCATGGAAACACAACACTGAGGTGAATCCCCACATTCTCACCCCTGGGATATCTGTCAGAGCACACACACACACACACCTGTCACCTCCAGCACGGTGCTGTTAAACCAGAAACACTGCGGCCACACCGTTAACAAGAGAACCAATCAGGATGAGATGTGACACATCCATCTCACCTGTTTGCTCGCCGGCTAGCAGCTCACTGTTTGTCCACTTGTAAGTGTTTGTGATGACATCACTTCTTGCAGATGTGAAAACAGAAAGGTAAACTCGACTGGCACTAGAAACTTGGAATCATTTTTATGCCTGGATAAATTTGCTTTTAATAACAGATTTTCCTGCTAATTTTAGTAGGGAAAGGGTGTAGGCTACACACTGGAAAGAGTTACAGACTGAGTTCAGACTCTCAGACAAGAGGGCGGACAGTGACCTTGCACAGTGTGCACTAGATATAGTTACAGACCAAGAGTGTGTAGTCAGATCTGTGAGGTCGCACATTGGCCAGAAGTGCTACTGTATGAGCTAAATATCGTTTTCCCCTTTTAGCATACACACATTAATAATGCTAACTTGGTGATGATCAGGTATAATGTTAACCATGCTGTCAGTCATAGAGGAAAATAGTAAGTTAATATTAAGTAGCTATGTTAAAAGATTTGCAGGTATTTGGTCTCAGATTCCAGGTCTGATCTGACAAAGATAGTAATTCAGGGAACATCATACATACAACATAATGGAAATGCATTCAGAAGAGTCTCTAGATTCAACGCATTAACTAAGAAGTATCACAGTGTCATGGTGGCAACAAAGAAAAATCAGTGGCTCTGGCTCATTGAAGTCTATGGGATTCATCCAAGATGTAAGAACCAGAATTCCATGGCAACCCATTCAGTGCTTTTGAAATATTTGAAATTGGCCCGCAGTGGGGGAGTAACCTTGTTGTTAGAATGGCTAACATGCTAACAAGGCTAAAAACTGTCTTGACATTGATTGCTCCTTGATTTCTAGCTGCACACTGAATTCTCATAGGCCACAGTTGCCACGTTTACATGTGCGTTTTACCCACAATCTGATAATCGTTCTGAATGGAAATTCCAACTTCACTGTTTACATGGACGCAAAATAAATTGATCCGATTAAAACCTGCGTGTACCTGCATCAAGCAACTAATCAGAGTAAATTCACTGTGACATGCGTACTGAAGTTTTGCCGGTCAACTTTGTTGAAAACGGTAGAAGAAGAAGAAGCTTTTCCCTCCGTAAACAAACACTGTCCTGCTCCTTCGCTCGCCCCTCTCTCTCCCCGTGCTGACCTCCTCTCTCCTATGTGCCTGTTGCTGATCCTCTGATCAACATGGACCTAATAGCCTGTGCTGCAATTGTTACTTTTGTTTCTAGTTTTCTCTTTAATTAAAGGTCCAGTGTGTAAATTGGGGTTGAAAACTGTGATATCTTTGCAGCGCGTGCTGGCGGCAAAAAGGACAAAAAAACATAGTCTTCGTTGGTTCATTTATGAACGCGAAATGCGCGGCACGTGCTCTCTGGCTGGCTGGATTTTCCATTTGGGCTGCTGTACAAACATGGCGGCTCAAGATGGTGACGCTCTCTAAAGCAAGACCCATGCTATATGTACTGTATAGAATGTATGTGTAGAAAGTCTACAAAAACCAAACAAATTTTTATTTTATAACGATTATACACTTTTACAAATATATTCATGGGTAGTATATTCAGATTTTGCCAATAAACCCTGCCAATTATTACACGCTGGACCTTTAAGATGCAGCCACAGCAGTTTATTCTTCCCCTGCGATCTCTGTGAGGCTACTACAGCAGGACCCTCACATAACAGCAACACTTTATCTTGTGCAGTAGAAGTACTTCGATCAGATTAAACGTTTAGATGGATCTTGCGCTGAAAATCGACCGGCATGAACCACCCGTCTTGATCTGAAAGAAATGTCTTTCTGAATGAGCCCGTTCGGATTAAAATTTTCCGATCAACCTTTTTACATGAGGCAGTTTTGTTTGAATCAGCATTTATTCCTATTTCATGGGATTTGTGATTATTTGTGTCCATGTAATCATCATGGCTATAGTGACTTCCTGTTGTCATGCTGCTTTACAAATACCCATGTAGCTAACATGACACCTGAGACGTGAGGCTCTTTTGGAGCGAGTAAACAGAACTCCGTCTCTGCTGCAGCAGAGGACGGACAGAGGAACGCGCGGGTCAGAAGGCCAGAGGGTGAACAGCTGCTGAAGAGTGAAGGTCACCAGGTACAGATGTTCAATGTTACCGGGGTCACAGCGATGCATTCTGGGTCCACCACATGTTTACTGACCTTTGACCTCCATCCGCTCATAGTTCCCTTCTTTCTTTTTTTTTCCTTGTCATACAAGAACTGTTCTAACCTTATGGAAAAAGAGGTGGTCCTCGTTAAAGCAGAGGAATTAAGGGGGAATTTGCATTACACACAAACCTTTGTTTCCTCTCTCACACACACACACTGCTTTATTTCCATTGTCCCCCTTTATTCTGCCACATGCACACAAACAGTTGCATACTTAAAGCCTCTCACACACATGTGCCTGCTCACATGCACACATGCAGTGAACCTGATCTTTACTTCCTTTTGTATCCCGTGTCACTGGGCACTTCTTGCCCCGCCCACCTGATAGCGCCTTTCCCAGGACCCTTTACTTCCTGCATTCACCCTGTTCCCATGACAACTAAGCTTTAAATGGATAGAGGCCTTTTTGCTATCAGGGCTAACTTGTCAAAAAAACAGCTTCGTGGCAGAGCCGCACTGGGAACCGACTCCCCCGCTATCTTCACGCTTCTTATTTCTCCTCGGGTCTCGAAGGTGTCGCCGCCGTTTCCCCTCTGACCGTCTGACACACCCGCGGTCCACCCACTGTGGAACTACACACACATTACACCACACGCGCGTGCAGTGCAGTGTTTTTGTGAAAACACACCCACGGCGAGATATGTACTTTGACTGACAGCGAGGCCGGCCCTCCGAAAGGCGCAGAGGAAATGTTCTTTGGTAAACTGATGAGGTGTGGAGACAGAGGAGTGATATTCGACATCCCCAGAGTGCCGGGGTCTCTGATACACGTTCAAAGGGATTTTCTGTGCCATGTTTTTCTTGTTCCTTTGAGGTATCCATGTGTTTTTGATGGCCCCTAACGCCGGTCATTTCCTCCCTACTGCAGGAGCTGTGCAATCTTTAATTTCACATCTTCATAAACTCACAGGGAGAGAGAGCGCCGGGGTGTGAAGGCAGAGGGTATCAGTGTGCATGTGTGCGTGCGTGTGTGTTAACAGGCGTATTTCCACATTTCGTCTCGTGTTTTCCACTGTGCATGTCTGTTTGTTTTTACTCGTGTGTGCGTGCACATGTGCGGCTCATTACAGGTTTTTTTTTGTTTCTTTCCCTCCTCCAGGTTTTGTCCATATGGGACGGTATTGTTTTGTGTTTATTGTTCTGCTACGCACAGACAGATGAAGTCCTCTCTTTAACTCTGCTCACTGCAGGAGAAGCCTTATAAATGCAGCGAGTGCAACAAGGCCTTCAGCCAGAAGAGAGGGCTGGACGAGCACATGAGGACCCACACGGGAGAGAAGCCTTTCCAATGTGATGTAAGTGCGGACCTGCTTCCGTCGTGCCTCCAAACCAACCTGTGCATGCCCTCCAGTCATGTGTGTCTGTCTGTCTGTGTGTGTGTGTGTGTGTGATGGCGCTCTGGCTCCGGGCCAGATGTGGGGAAGAGTTGGGGGAGCTGCTCAGCCAGAGGCAGATAGTGATCTGGGTTCTCTGGAGAGGCCGAGCGGGCTGATCTCACGTAAACACATTGAGAGGATCAGAGGGAGAAATTACCCCGTGTTTATAATACCGCAGGAGTAATAATTATTCTCAGAAATTGGGGAAGGGACACACAACAGAAGGTGCTGTTTATGTTTTAAACAAACTTTCTCATTATCACTATCTCAGCCATGTAAGCCCTCCTCTATATACATTCAAAAACACCCCCACACACACACACATACATATATGTATATGTATATACATATATATTTCATTTCATTTCATTTCGATTTATTCCATTCATGGTTTACATACTTCACACGGTTGCAAAGATTAAAAAGGAGCAGGATGAAGAAAAACTTATAGCTATAACTTTCTATAGTTATAAATGCATTGGCTTAATATCAACACCAAAGCTATTTCAAAAAATGTAAGATGATGAAACATATAATAATAACAAGTAAACAAACTTGCAAAATAGCAGTGGACACAGCTCGTCTATCTATCTTTTCTTTTTTTCCCTTCTTTATATATATATATATACTACTGTATATGTGTGTGTCTGTGTGTGTGTACAGTTTGTTTTTTTGAGAAAGCCACAGCTCCATCTTAAAGTCAAAATCATATGAAATCCTATCCAGCCCCATCTGTATCTGTAATATAAACCCAAGGAACACTTACCACAAACTGCTGCAAAGGATTCTGGGCAATAATGGTGCTCAGGCCACTCCTTCTCCTCTGACTCTCTGTCTGAACACAGACATAGCACATTTTTAATATTGTATCAGTGCGAATTACCCCCCATGGACGTCCTTATTCCTGACACCCACTGTGAATAAATGTCCATAAATCTTGATATCTCAGAACAAACACTACGGCCGTTAACTCCCAGACGCGCCAGTAATCCCATAATAGTTGAGTGTCACTTTGAAAAGCCCCGAACATAACCCGAGAATATGTTTCTTAATTCCATAAATCCATCACCCAGCTCTGAAACTTCAGACTCTTTTATTTTTTTAGCTTTAACATCCTAATAATCCTCGATCTGCATCGGCATCTTAACCAGCCAATATTCCTGGATGTTGTGTAAGACCACAGGATCACTGTCAGCGAAGCATCACCACAAAGAGTCTCGCAGCCACGTACAGCGTTCATCTGGATTCTTCTTCCCCGGCTTTATAAGAGACGTTTTCATGTAAATAATTCTCCCCCCACACTATTGAAGATAATACAAATAGCATGTGGACTTTAGTTTGGGTGGATTTTTGAGTCAAGACAGATCCAGCAAAGCGGATCCAGCAAAGTTTTCCAGACAAAGTAAGAGGGGCTGTCTAAGCAGCCTCTGTCAGAAGAGTATTAAGAATGCTGTAGCAGCATCCAGTAACATCTGGGTTAGGATGAGACATGGATGCCTTACTCCCATCAGCTGCCTGTCACTGATTCACGTCATAAAATTCAACATACTTTACTGACACCGGATCAGATTTGGAGATTGTCTGAGCTGTGTTTCATTCCACTAGATCCACTAAATCCACTCAACGTGACAGCACATCAGCATCAGCATCCAAGTTACCTGGTAAACTGTTGTGACTGTGGTTCTGTAGAAGTTCTGCTGTTCTGTTTTTCTTGTCCTCAGACGTAAAAACCCGTCCGTGTGATTTTCTGAATGTAATTCGCGGCGCTGAATTTCTCCTCCGCGGATGGAGAGAGGAGGAGACACGCTGTGATTCCTGAAGCAGTCTGTTAAACTGCAGCTGAACGCCAGCCAGTGGCGGATTATCGTGATTGATAGAGGATGATGGAGTCATTTGTACAGTGTGAAATGGCTCATTTATGATGGATGTTAAGTTGCATGCATTCCCGCTCTTTAACCGGTGGAGAAAAAAAATAAAGGGGATTTCTGTCACCGAGTACACGTGGTGTGATTTACATATCCCTCCCTGTGTCCGGCTGCGCCTGTGAGAAAACTGAAGTCCGCTAACATGATCAGAGATTAAACTGACCCTGAGGAGATTTTTTTGGTTATAAAAGAGTCTCATATTAATATGGATGAATCTACGTTACCCACTTGTTAATGGGTCCATTGTTGATAAATATATTGTTTTGTCTTTATAGTTATTTTGTTATCATTATCTAGTGGTCGGCTCACCCAGCATTTCCTAGTTTCCTGGTTTCGCAGACACTGGGAATAACGCCGCCGAATCGCCGTTTATGGTCGGAACTACGACGTATCTGATCGGCTTCCAACCTCCGTCTTTCATTCTTGATCAATAAAAACATTCTTGGCAAATGTTTTCGCTTTCGTCCATCTTGCGCCGGCCCAAGAATTTCACTGTGCGCGTGGAGGCTCATGGGAAATGTAGTGTGAAAACACTTTCCAAAACTCCTCATTGTCCCTTTAAAGGGACAATGAGGAGTTTCAGTGCTTCCACGCGCAAGATGGACAAAACCGAAAACATTTGCCATTAATGTTTTCATTGATCAAGAATGAAAGACGATCAGTTACTGTCATAGTTCTGACCATAAACGGCGATTCGGTGGCATTACTTCCATGACCCACCGGGCAGCGTCCGGGAAACCAAAACTAGGAAATGCTGGGCACGGCGACCATTAAATAATAATATCAAAATAACTATAAAGACAAAGCGATATATTTATCAAAAATGGACCCATTAACAAGTGGGTAACGTAGATTCATCCATATTAATATGAGACTCTTTTATAACCAAAAGCAAACTCCTCGTTGTCCCTCTAAATGATGAACTGAAAAAAAAGATGAATAAATAAAAAACTGAAAGCTGAGTCAAAACGATAAAAAAAATATATAACCTGTGTGTGTGTGTGTGTGTATTTTCTGTGGTTTTCAGGTGTGCGACCTGTCATTCAGCTTGAAGAAGATGCTCAGCAGGCACAAGCTGACACACAACCCCAACCGGCCGATGGCGGAGTGCCAGCAGTGCCATAAGAAGTTCACCAGGAACGACTACCTCAAAGTACACATGGAAAATGTCCACGGGGAGACGGAGAGCTAGAGGGACTGAATATCCCATGTCTGATGCCTCAGATAAAGCTCAGCCTCATGCTCCGCGCAGCCGGTACGGCCTCCACATACTGTACACACAGATGGATAGATAGCAGAAATGTTGTTATTAGAGATACATGCATGGAAAACATCAAGGAAACATTGACTGTACATTTGTACATTTTTTTTGTCATACTGTTTAGATACTGCTTTGAAAACCCGAACAAACAAAAACTCTACGTCCGTTTGATCAGCTCCAGAGCTGCTGCGTCTGCTCACGGGGGGACTGACCTCCCGCCTCCCGTCCTTCTGACTTCTACCCAGTGTTACTGTTCATACTGTTACAATCTGACCGACCTCTGTGCTGTCCCACCTCACTGTCCAACCAGCTCAAAAGAAGACGCTGCCTTTATTCACCTGTGCTCCGTCCACTCCACACGCTCAACACATTTCTTCCATTTCACAGATGTTCTCCTCTGTTCAGACATGTTTACTATTTAGACTTCGTCAAGGCCCCTAGAGGACACTTTAAAAGCATGTTGTTCCATTTACCAGTGCAGAATATGAGGTATTACAAAGGGGACAGATGAACAGCAGATTGAGAGGGAGATCTGAAACAGCTCACAAACACAATTCTTTGTTTACATGACAGCCAGAAAGTTTACAGGCTCCCTCTTATTGAAGAAGCGCACGATGCTCTTGTAGCATCATCGGACACGTGCATTAACCCCCCCACCCCACAAAAAAATAAGTCATTCCACATTTCAGATTCACTCTGAAACAAGAAGGGTGTTGTGTTTTCCATATGATTTGCTGGATAGCTGTTGGACCTCCAGCATTAATTTAAGATGACCGGGTTCAACTTGTTGCTTCCTTTCCCACGACCTGTTGTACGAAGAGCGCTGGTGTTGTTAAGTGTGTTACTGTTTCTGTGTCCCAAGGTTTTTTGGGGGGCAAGAAGAAAAAAAAGAAAAAGAAAATCCAAAGTACTGTTTGTTGACTTTTGTGACAAACCATTCTCATATGAAGGGCCCCGGCCTTACACTGTGTGTGTTTACATTGTTTTTTTATTAATGATCGTTCAAGTAATTCAGTATTCCATGTATTTCAGCAGAAGCTCAACTGTTCTACGTACCCACAGTCCTTTGCTTCCTCATTTACTGCCCCCTTCTGAGTAATGCCCAGTTCTCCAGCTGTGTAATTCCGCATCTGTCGACTGTGAATTGTCACTTCACACTTTGGTGTTTTGAAATGTATAAAACCTCGTCACCTACCAAACATCCATTTCCTGCGCTTGTTTCTAATTATGTGTTTGTGAACTGCTGATGTCGGGGCAGAGGGGGGTGGGGATGGGGGGATGGGGGGAGACACTCTGAGAGTTGATTAAAAGTGTTCACTTCTCCTTGTTCATCTATAACGCATATTCTTGGGTTGGCAATGTGAAGGATAATTAGTTTTTTTCCCCGAGGCCACAGTCACCGCTCGGCTGATCTGTAAAGCCACATACTAAACGGCGCCTCTGATGGTTTCTCTCTGTGGATGCGGGGACTCTCTCATGTCCCGTCCCCCCTGCAGAGACGCTCTCTGTATCTGTACCTCAGGATTTAAGTCTGGGAGAATCTCACCGCGGTGAAGCGGAGTGGGAACGCCGCGACTCGTTCTCATCGTCGCTCTGTGAAGTTTGTCAAACTGGGGGCTGCTGCTCAGACTCAATAAATCTTGCCATGTGTGGTTTTGGCTTCCTGAAAAACACATAACGATTGCAATATGTCTATCTTCACTTCTTTTTGAGTGTGCGCTGTTTGTTTAACAATTAACTAATTAGGCGGGTATTCATGTTAGATTACATTTCGGCCTTACTGCTCGTGAGGAAAATCGAAACCTGCAGGATGTCCCAGCGCTCCTGTCAGCCGCCGTCAGGCCTCGGTAGACCGGGAAGACCACTCCCAGTTCACATGCGGCGGGGTCCAGACTCCCAGTTCTAGTGATGTGCGATTCATGAACGAGATTCTTTTTACTGACTCGGGAGTTACGAGTCATTGTCTCCATTAACTCATTCACTGACTCACTGCTGCTACCGCCAGCTAACTGCAAAGAGACATGCCATACAACTGTTATTCTAACTGCAATTGCGTAAATGTATGAAGCTATTTGCTGTCTTAGCGCCTGCCCTGAGCTGAGCTGAATCACAGGTTGATACAGAAAAAGAAGGATTGACTGACCCAGTAGCTCCAGCTCACGCGATCGTAACGTCTGATGATAAACTACAACCGTGTTTCTGTCTCTGTCCTACACGTTATTTGACAGTTGAAAATCTTTATTGTGCACTGTTGTGGAAATTCATTTTTGGCCTCAAAAATATACGATACACACAGACAAGACTACACAGCACATACAATATACATTTAGAAAATTCTAGATTTTGACTAGGGATGTCACAATAACTTGTTTTTGCAATTAACCGCGGCACAATTAATTAATCGTCATGATTCCTAAATACCGCCACTTTCCAAAAAAGATTATGTCGGAACCATATAGGCAAATACACACCAAAATAAAGGTAAATGCACAGATACTGGTTTAAATTATGTTAATTTTCCTAATGCAACATTGGTAGGAATTTAAATGTTGGCGTATATCATTTGTAATAAAAAAAAACTATTAATAGATTAATCACTTGAATATTAACTAAATTATTCTGTGTGAATAATTAGTAATGCAATTATATATTTTTTTTTTACTATTTTCATTAGATTTTACTAGGGCTGTCAAACGATTAATTTTTCTAATCGTGATTAATCGCATTTTTTCCATAGTTAACTCGCGATTAATCTCTATTAAAAATATTATATATGGCGCTTTGGACTTTCAACACTCCAAAGTGTTATAATCTCTAGACAAACAACTTTTAGACCAGACCTAGCAGGCCTACCTAATCATAACACATGATGCATGAAACTCACACAGAATTGAAACGAATTGTATCCAGTGGAAATTGCCTGTTACTTTGCTAGCCTCTGCCTGGCCATGTGCATTTGTTGACAACCGATGCCGTCAAAAAAATCAATACATGGCCATGTGCATTTGTTTACAACAAAGCCGTCAAAAAATCAATGGATGGAGCTGTGGATATATGTTAGACTGTGTATATTTGTGTAGCAACCAACTTGAAGGTGGCTTACCGCCACCTACTGGACTGCAGGTCCCACACTCCAGTCCTCCAGTCCAGCAGACAGAGGACAAAATGGGCCGCGATTAACCACGATTAAAAAATTTAATCGTGTTAATTTTTTTAATTAATCTCATCGCGATTAACGCGTTAACTCTGACAGCCCTA
>NW_028221111.1:0-12143 GCF_045865225.1 Trachurus japonicus | reverse complement strand
GGTAGCACTACATAATACGGCCCGCGACTTACAGCGTACCTACCGCTCTCTTGCCGCGTAGGTTGCCGCTTATTTCACACAAGTACTGAGTAACTGCAGCTCACTTTCCCCCCTGTTTCCCCCGTGCATTTACAGTGTAACTAGGCTGCGTCAGCGCGTAACTTACATCCTGCTTTACACCAACTTCCACAGAAGTACAGGGTAACTCTCGCTGTTTTACAGTTTAACTAGGCTGCGTCTTGGCACATAACTCCTGTCATACTTTACACCAAATTACACAGTAACTCTCGCTCACTCCGCCACTAATTACCCCGCATTTTACAGTATAACTAGGCTGTGTCTTAGAGCGTAACTCCCGTACAATTACGTCCTACTTTCCCCGGACTTACAGTGTAACTCCTGCCAGGTACATTAGAAATTAAATAGTCTACTGTACAATATGAGCACAGTTGCAATCCATGTTTTCCAAAAGTGTCAGCAGCGACATTTCACCTCTATTTCAGAGATTTATTATTCATTATTTAATTGTATGGTTTGGAATAGGTGAGAAATGGGTATAGAGTGTGGACATTTTCCAATACAGTAACAGGCTGGCTGGTAGCAAACTTACCTCTCTAAAATGCACATCTATGAAAGTCTAGTTCTGTCATCCAAGGGCAAAACACAAACTATACAGTAATACATCCACAATAATGAGTCATTCGGAGAGTTAGAAAATGTTTTTATTATTTATTAACCAGAAAACACATGACACATCCACATCCATGATCATTCATAAACTTTAAGTACAGTAAGTACCCTACTGTAAGTGAGCACTGTTACCCCTCCTTAGTCTGCACCTACACAGTAGCTGTCATGCACCTACACACTACTTGTCTTAGAGTTACCCAGTAAGTAGAGGGTAACGGGCTGTATTATAAAGTAATGGCTGTTACTCCCTCCTTAGTCTGCACCTATACAGTAGCTGTCATGCACCTACACACTACTTGTCTTAGAGTTACCCAGTAAGTAGAGGGTAATGGGCTGTATTATAAAGTAATGGCTGTTACTCCCTCCTTACACTGCACCTATACAGTAGCTGTCATGCACCTACACACTACTTGTCTTAGAGTTACCCAGTAAGTAGAGGGTAACGGGCTGTATTATAAAGTAATGGCTGTTACTCCCTCCTTGGTCTGCACTTATACAGTAGCTGTCATGCACCTACACACTACTTGTCTTAGAGTTACCCAGTAAGTAGAGGGTAACGGGCTGTATTATAAAGTAATGGCTGTTACTCCCTCCTTAGTCTGCACCTATACAGTAGCTGTCATGCACCTACACACTACTTGTCTTAGAGTTACCCAGTAAGTAGAGGGTAACGGGCTGTATTATAAAGTAATGGCTGTTACTCCTTCCTTACGCTGCACCTATACAGTAGCTGTCATGCACCTACACACTACTTGTCTTAGAGTTACCCAGTAAGTAGAGGGTAACGGGCTGTATTATAAAGTAATGGCTGTTACTCCCTCCTTACGCTGCACCTACACAGTAGCTGTCATGCACCTACACACTACTTGTCTTAGAGTTACCCAGTTAAGTAGAGGGTAACGGGCTGTATTATAAAGTAATGGCTGTTACTCCCTCCTTAGTCTGCACCTATACAGTAGCTGTCATGCACCTACACACTACTTGTCTTAGAGTTACCCAGTAAGTAGAGGGTAACGGGCTGTATTATAAAGTAATGGCTGTTACTCCCTCCTTAGTCTGCACCTATACAGTAGCTGTCATGCACCTACACACTACTTGTCTTAGAGTTACCCAGTAAGTAGAGGGTAACGGGCTGTATTATAAAGTAATGGCTGTTACTCCTTCCTTACGCTGCACCTACACAGTAGCTGTCATGCACCTACACACTACTTGTCTTAGAGTTACCCAGTAAGTAGAGGGTAACGGGCTGTATTATAAAGTATTCTTTGTTATTCCCTCCTTAGTCTGCAAATACACTGTAATTGTCCTGCAACTACAATGTAGTTGTCCTGGAGTTACCCAGTAACTACAAGGTAGCGGGCTGTATTATAAAGTATTCTTTGTTATTCCCTCCTTAGTGTGCAAATACACTGTAATTGTCCTGCAACTACACTGTAGTTGTCCTGGAGTTACCCAGTACCTTCTACTACAGCTGTAACTACTGTCTAAGTAGAACCAGTAAGTTAGAACACAGTTTGTTTCACGAGATAACATCATCTGAAAGTACAGTAATACAAAGACAAAACTAACTGAAGTGTCCCTGACATCATAAAATAACAGATTTCTACTGGCTTTTGTTATTTACATTAAAGTTCAGTTTTGTTCCTTCTGTTATAAACTGTTTCATTTAGTTTTGATCCATCTGTCTGGTCCTTCTAGGTCTAAAATAGTCAGTCAAGTCAGTTTCATTTGACAAAATGTACTTTCTAAGTTAGAAGAGTCAAGTTGAAATGATCGTTGTGATACTACTATCACACCGGAGTGTGACACTCAGTAATGGAGAATGGATGGGCTCCTCCATAAAAGGTGATCTTGATCTTGATCCAGCTCCTTGGGTCAAGGCAGAGATCAGGGTCATGGGTGGCGTGCCATCTCCCTCGTCAGGTACCATTTTCATGCATCTCAAAAACCTCACCTGTGTAGAAACATAATTATATATTGTATCATCAACTTCATCACATAAATGCATCACTGTAAAACAAAGTGAGAAAATTAATAACTTTGAACGGTACAGTTTTTCTCATCATGGAATACTTAATCCCGGTTTTACCTTTCACATCATAAATCATTAGCCTTTTAAACCATAACTTGTGATTTTTTAGCATATTAATCAATTACAAATTATACATATTTTTTCCTTTAATCTATTGAGTAAATATTTTAACCATTTAAAAATCTTCAATTTTACAAAATCAATGCTATGACCATACTGTTTCACAACTGTAGGCTGCACCAGTACATTATTGTTACTCTTGACTGTATTCATCATACCAGTCATTACCAACAGTAACGTTAGCTAATGGAGCTAATGTGGACAGTACTAACACAAATACAGTTCCCGGTTAGCGTGGTTCAGGGGAAAACACACACTATTATCTTTAGCACAAGCTAACATTGCTAGCTGCGTTAGCATAGCTACTTAACTCACCAAGAGGTTGATAACGCGGTCAAACTGCCGTCGCACAGGTCCTCGGTTCATCCCTCACGTCTCCCGGGGTGTTTGCTCTGTGTTTATATCAACATATCACATCGTAGACATTGCATAATTTCCCTCATTTCTCCACTTCGTCTCCTCCTGTCGTCCCTGCGGCCGTGTCAACAAGCTCCGTCCTCGCTGTGAGGTGGGACTTTCTACCTTCTCAACAGGCAACCAATGACAAGTGAGCTGCTTCTGGTCTGACCAATGACAGATGGTCAAATCTGAGAGACTGTGATTGACAACTTATTTCATCCTATAGACCACTTCGGCGTCGACGTCACAGTGACGTACTGGTGGCAGAAAAATACCGGAAGTAAGCAACAAATACACGTCCTGACCATAGGTCCTGACATACAGCTCAACTTTAAAAAGCAGCGCAGCTGCTTGGCTGCAGCACGACCCTAAGCTGTGATGATGAGCCACATTAGAGGGTGAATTTTATTTAATTTTGGTAATCGCGGTGCAGAACAGTGAGTTTGGAGCTGACGAAAGGAGAGAAAAAAGAGAGTCGTGCCGCGGCGAGACCGATGAAATGCTGATTAGAGGAGTGATCAGCGGTGACCGCCACGCTGACGGACCCGGTGGAAAATGGGGTGATACAACGACTGCTGAGGAGGAACTATAAAGAACTCAGCTGTGATTTAAACTAGGACCTAAACCGAGTCGAGTAGAGCCGAGCTGTAACTGTGTAGTGGAGAAGCGGCAACACACGCGCGTCCCCTCAGATGAGGCTGCATCTCTAGGTCACTGGTGTGTGAGTGTGAGAGAAATAAAAGCTCTGACTTGCTTGGGCAGACGTTGTTTGGTGTCACCCGCTGATTTGCACATGTAGGCTACAATATCTAGACCCCGAATATAAGACGACCCGTCCTTTCCAACTTTTTTCAACGGAGAAAATACTCTTATCAGTCAGTGTATAAACTAGGCTATATGTAGATATTGCGTGCATCGTTTAGGGATTTTTATTAAACATTTACTGTTTCATTCAGGGTAAACGTTAACACGTGTACACGTTCACCCTCTTATTCATTTATTTTGACATTCATTCATTCATACACATCGGGTCATGAGCGGTGTCCCTAGCAACGGTCTGTGATATATAGCCTAACAACGGTCTGACTAATACAGAAATAACAGACATGGATCCGTTAAATAAACTGTAATATACAGCCATACAAGTAGGCTACAGTTTGCTGTCATACCGTAGTTGATGGACTTGTTGATGATCGCCCACGCAGCGTTTTGTGACCCTAGGCAGTAGCCTACGTCGGTCCGTAACACACAACACACTCCGTTGCTAATCGTTAACTTAGCCTACTCAGGTATGACAACCTGTTTTCTGTTGACAAAACATTAAAATAATCAGAGAAGGCCTCTGTATGATCCATCTTCCTCTGATTTGATCGTTCTTGATGCCGGCTTTCCACTGTTGACACCAGATCAGCTGTCACGTTCTGCCACCAGTGAAGCCCCGCCCACAACATACGTCATCAATGTTTATAAACATAGAAATGGTCTATTTGACTACCACAGTCTCTCAGATTTGACCATCTGTCATTGGTCAGACCAGAAGCAGCTCACTTGCCATTGGTTGCCTGTTGAGAAGGTAGAAAGTCCCACCTCACAGCGAGGACGGAGCTTGTTGACACGGCCGCAGGGACGACAGGAGGAGACGAAGTGGAGAAATGAGGGAAATTATGCAATGTCTACGATGTGATATGTTGATATAAACACAGAGCAAACACCCCGGGAGACGAGAGGGATGAACCGAGGACCTGTGCGACGGCAGTTTGACCGCGTTATCAACCTCTTGGTGAGTTAAGTAGCTATGCTAACGCAGCTAGCAATGTTAGCTTGTGCTAAAGATAATAGTGTGTGTTTTCCCCTGCACCAGCTAACCGGGAACTGTATTTGTGTTAGTACTGTACACATTAGCTCCATTAGCTAACGTTACTGTTGGTAATGAATGGTATGATGAATACAGTCAAGAGTAACAATAATGTACTGGTGCAGCCTACAGTTGTGAAACAGTATGGTCATAGCATTGATTTTGTAAAATTGAAGATTTTTAAATGGTTAAAATATTTACTCAATAGTTAAAGAAAAAAATATGTATAATTTGTAATTGATTAATATGCTTAAAAATCACAAGTTATGGTTTAAAAGGCTAATGATTTATGATGTGAAAGGTAAAACCGGGATTAAGTATTCCATGATGAGAAAAACTGTACCGTTCAAAGTTACTAATTTTCTCACTTTGTTTTACAGTGATGCATTTATGTGATGAAGTTGATGATACAATATATAATTATGTTTCTACACAGGTGAGGTTTTTGAGATGCCATGAAAATGGTACCTGACGAGGGAGATGGCACGCCACCCATGACCCTGATCTCTGCTTTGGCCCAAGGAGCTGGATCAAGATCAAGATCACCTTTTATGGAGGAGCCCATCCATTCTCCATTACTGAGTGTCACACTCCGGTGTGATAGTAGTATCACAACAATCTTTTCAACTTGACTCTTCTAACTTAGAAAGTACATTTTGTCAAATGAAACTGACTTGACTGACTATTTTAGACCTAGAAGGACCAGACAGATGGATCAAAACTAAATGAAACAGTTTATAACAGAAGGAACAAAACTGAACTTTAATGTAAATAACAAAAGCCAGTAGAAATCTGTTATTTTATGATGTCAGGGACACTTCAGTTAGTTTTGTCTTTGTATTACTGTACTTTCAGATGATGTTATCTCGTGAAACAAACTGTGTTCTAACTTACTGGTTCTACTTAGACAGTAGTTACAGCTGCAGTAGAAGGTACTGGGTAACTCCAGGACAACTACAGTGTAGTTGCAGGACAATTACAGTGTATTTTGCACACTAAGGAGGGAATAACAAAGAATACTTTATTAATACAGCCCGCTACTTTGTAGGTACTGGGTAACTCCGGGACAACTACATTGTAGTTTGCAGGACAATTACAGTGTATTTGCACTCTAAGGAGGGAATAACAAAGAATACTTTATAATACAGCCCGTTACCCTCTACTTACTGGGTAACTCTAAGACAAGTACAGTGTAGGTGCATGACAGCTACTGTATAGGTGCAGACTAAGGAGGGAGTAACAGCCATTACTTTATAATACAGCCCGTTACCCTCTACTTACTGGGTAACTCTAAGACAAGTAGTGTGTAGGTGCATGACAGCTACTGTATAGGTGCAGCGTAAGGAGGGAGTAACAGCCATTACTTTATGATACAGCCGTTACCCTCTACTTACTGGGTAACTCTAAGACAAGTAGTGTGTAGGTGCATGACAGCTACTGTGTAGGTGCAGACTAAGGAGGGAGTAACAGCCATTACTTTATAATACAGCCCGTTACCCTCTACTTACTGGGTAACTCTAAGACAAGTAGTGTGTAGGTGCATGACAGCTACTGTATAGGTGCAGCATAAGGAGGGAGTAACAGCCATTACTTTATAATACAGCCCGTTACCCTCTACTTACTGGGTAACTCTAAGACAAGTAGTGTGTAGGTGCATGACAGCTACTGTGTAGGTGCAGACTAAGGAGGGGTAACAGTGCTCACTTACAGTAGGGTACTTACTGTACTTAAAGTTTATGAATGATCATGGATGTGGATGTGTCATGTGTTTTCTGGTTAATAAATAATAAAAACATTTTCTAACTCTCCGAATGACTCATTATTGTGGATGTATTACTGTATAGTTTGTGTTTTGCCCTTGGATGACAGAACTAGACTTTCATAGATGTGCATTTTAGAGAGGTAAGTTTGCTACCAGCCAGCCTGTTACTGTATTGGAAAATGTCCACACTCTATACCCATTTCTCACCTATTCCAAACCATACAATTAAATAATGAATAATAAATCTCTGAAATAGAGGTGAAATGTCGCTGCTGACACTTTTGGAAAACATGGATTGCAACTGTGCTCATATTGTACAGTAGACTATTTAATTTCTAATGTACCTGGCAGGAGTTACACTGTAAGTCCGGGGAAAGTAGGACGTAATTGTACGGGAGTTACGCTCTAAGACACAGCCTAGTTATACTGTAAAATGCGGGGTAATTAGTGGCGGAGTGAGCGAGAGTTACTGTGTAATTTGGTGTAAAGTAGGACAGGAGTTACGTGCCAAGACGCAGCCTAGTTAAACTGTAAAACAGCGAGAGTTACCCTGTACTTCTGTGGAAGTTGGTGTGAAGCAGGATGTAAGTTACGCGCTAAGACGCAGCCTAGTTACACTGTAAATGCACGGGGGAAACAGGGGGGAAAGTGAGCTGCAGTTACTCAGTACTTGTGTGAAATAAGCGGCAACCTACGCGGCAAGAGAGCGGTAGGTACGCTGTAAATCGCGGGCCGTATTATGTAGTGCTACCTATTTTTGTGCTGTAGTATATCGCAGGTAATCGTGAGGACAAGGCTTCATGCATATTGTCCAACTATTTATAAATCTTTTTTTACCATGCAAGACAATATTGCTGAAACTGCTGCTTCCAAAGTCAGTGAACATATTAAATCTTTAACTTTAAACCAAGATGGATCTATATATTAACATTGAAAGACTAAATGACTAATTGTGCATGAAAGGAACTGATTTTCACTTCAGCATCTTTAAGCTCAATTGTTTTCATTTTCAGGGTTTGGTATTGCTGTGTCCCAAACCGCAGAAACACTTAACACGAAGCTGGTGAACATTTAACTTGGGAGCTAATAGCAGCTTAACACACAACTTAAAGTTCAAATATTTGCCAAATGAGTCATGAACATGACTCCAAATAAAAACCAATGTTGTGCTACTTCTTCCAGATGTGTGAGTTTGTCAACAACACCAGTAAAAGGTCATAAGACTGTACATCAGTGATGTTTTCAAAACACGTTCTGCTGCCCCCAAGTGGCCAAAAGAATCAATTACGAAAGGTTCAGAGCATCATGTACTAAACTCTTTGAATATCAGTGTGGTTTGATCTTTGTTTCTGTCAACGTGCCACATCAACCAGCCGGGACCCCTCACAAGAATTAGCCTTCCAGTTAAATCTGGCACATTTGCATGATAACTCAGAAAGTGTTCAGCTTGACTCATATCTTCAAGAACATACATTTATTTTTCATTGTACACATTGATTATACAATTACATGATTTGTGTGTAATCACACCATAAAACAAAGTCCTAAAAATGTAAATATTTCTTTGCTGAAAACTTTTTCTCTTATAAAACAGGCATGCCAAAAAAACACACAAACATCTGCAAAAATAACAGTCCATTCATTGCAACAGCTGATCTTGGATTTTTTTTTCTCCAAGTTACAACTGAACACTTCTTTTTCTTAAAAAGACATCATGTAAAACACTTATGCTCAACAGCAGAAATGAAGCAACCTTAAGGTTGTATCCCCAACAGAGTATTGTTTTATTATTGCAGCCTATGTGTTACATTACTGTGAAAATAGTAAGAAAAAAATAGCATTTATTCTGTCACATAGTAAATGTACTATGCATACATACTCCAGTAAATGATGTTAAAGAGCAGGTAAGCCAGGGGAAATATGACTCTGGAGTAAGAGTCGATCATGTAGCTGTTGCTCATTATGAAGCGGAGGTTTTGTCTGAACGGGTGTTGGCGGCGTAGCCTGGTTCCCTCTGTGGGCGCTGAGGCGTTGGAGTTTCGTGACTGGGTGTTCCTCTCTGTGTTTGGGGTGCTGGAGACCTCTGGGAAAGGAGTCAGGTCAATGTCATTGTCATGGAAACAGCCATCAAAGGCCATAGCCTGGGTGGTGTTGAAGGTCGGTATCTACACAGACAGAGGGAAGAGAGGAGGATTAGGCTTTTTTTTAAAGGGATAGTTCAACATTTTGGCAAATTGGCCCATTGCCATAATCCCTATAGTCAGAGCAGTAGGTTCGTTACCTTTAATTGTCGGTGCAAGCTATTTTTAGAACAGCGGAGCAGAGCCATGAGCTGCTCAGAGCTATGCTACGAAGGTTATTGAGGTTTCTTGGTTTCCCTCATCAAACTCATCAAATACACAATCCAACAACTCCAAAACACTTTCATGGACAAGTTGTAACCTGCATATTCACCACGCTACGAGATAATAATGGAACGTTACGAGACAGAGTTTAAGAGGTAAATTCATGCAAAACTGCTGATATGCGTTCCTGTCAGGGACAGTCTTTCGGCAAGTAGTCTCTGCATTTGCCTCGAAAACAACTCGGTCTCGTAACGTTCCGTTATTATCTCATAGCGTGGTGAATGTGCAGGTCACAACTTGTCCATGAGAGCATTTTGGAGTTGTTGGATTGTGTATTTGATGAGTTTGATGTGGGAAACCAAGAAATCCCTTTAGCCTCCGTAGTGTAGCTCTGAGCTCTGCTCCACCGTTCTAAAAATAGCTCACATCAGCAATAAAGGTAATCCACCTACTCCCAAAACCATAGGGATTATGGCAATGGGCCAATTTGCCAAAATGTTGAACTATCCCTTTAAAGTCATCAATCTCAAGCTGGTGTGAAATTTAAGAAGTCGTAAAAAGCAGAATATGAATGATATAAATGACCTGTGCCCCTTTGACCCTCCTCATCTCCTCCACAGTGGTGAAATAGTTGACGGCGGCGTACTCGATGACGGACAGGAAGACGAACAGGAAGCTCGCCCACAGGTAGATGTCTACAGCTTTAACGTAAGACACCTGTGGCATAGAGGCCGAGACACCGGTGATGATGGTGGACATTGTCAGAACCGTGGTGATGCCTGAGAGCAAAACATCATGAGCAGTTAACAAAGTCACATCACAAATAACATCCACTGTTTGGATGGATTATACGTCCACGCTAGCTGTTTCCCCCTGTATTCAGACTTTGTACTAAGCTGAGCTAACTCGTCGCTGGCTAGGCATCAAACTTTTAACAATAAAACGTGAACTATCCCTTTAAATCAAAAGAAAACAATTTGTTTGGAGACATTTTTTGTGCAAACTCATGTTATTCTCCGACAAAAATCTTGCTTTAAATTGTGTATAATGTGATGTATTTGAGGCAGTGTGTTCAACGTGTTGGTGTAATGGCTGTGTTACGTAACATCTGGACTCAGTACCCAGAGAGACTCGGGCAGGTACCGCCCTCCTGTCTATCCAGAACGAGACCCAGGACAGCATCACCATCAGCATTGTGGGAAAGTACGTCTGGAGCATGAAGAAGAAGATGTGCCTCCTGAGAATGAAGTTTATATAGAGCCGATTGTACCAACCTGAAAAAGAGATAAAGAAACAGAAAGTGGACGTAGGGAGCAGGACATAGGAGCACCGAAAAGAAAAACACCTGCACAAGATTGTGAAAGATTCACATTTATGAAACAACTAGAAGAACCTAGAACTCAGACATGAAAGTAATTAAATTTCTGGGGCAGATCTGTCTAGAGCTGAAGTTATATAACATCCTCTTAGAGCAGAACGAGACTGATCCGAGAAGAAGAAAATCTCCCCAGCCCCTTTCTGTTTTTCTCCCACCGAAACTGTGACGTAGAAGTCGGCAGGATGTAGCTGTTAATCATACAACTCTGAAAAGCTTTTCAGAGGCAATACTACATTAGATTTAGTGTTGTGTAGAAAAAGGCACATGATGAGATTCTCACACATTGTTATTAGGAAGTGTAAAACTAAGGTTTTGAATGTCCGTGTTTCTTAGAGATGTTATCTCAGTATCTTTTAATATACTCTCAAAGAGGATTTAAACAAGACATTGAAATACAGTTAAGAAGTGATTTGTTTGATACAGTAGGCCTACACACACACACACACACACACACACACACACACACACACACATGCACACACACAAGCACACACACCATCTGTCACCAAATCTCAGTGATTCAGTGCCTCGGTCTTTGGTCGTGCATTTAAAGGGAACAGTTCAACAGTTTGTGCTCATTTACTTTTTGCCAATAGTTACCTTCGTGTAAAGAGTTGGAGACAAGGGGACGCTAACTCAACCACCAGTGAATGTGTTATTTATCTATTTATTTATTTGCAAAAACAAATATGTAAAAATGAAAAATGAATTTGATTATGTCTTTAAGATGCAGTGACTTAATCTTTGAAAACCAAGCAGCGTCACACTCTCAACTAGTCTGGTTCTGGCCCAGGTCTGCAGCCAGACCCTCGTGTGCTATTTAGCAAGCTTCAGACGGC
Organism: Trachurus japonicus; assembly: GCF_045865225.1. Taxonomy (NCBI): domain Eukaryota; kingdom Metazoa; phylum Chordata; class Actinopteri; order Carangiformes; family Carangidae; genus Trachurus; species Trachurus japonicus. The sequence goes on along the minus strand of NW_028221111.1, from coordinate 723 downwards.
GTCAGGCTAACTGTTTCCCTTGGCTTCTATTCATTGTGCTAAGCTAAGCTAATTAGCTGTTGGCTGCAGTTGTGAGAGTGGTAACAATCATCTTATTTAATATATTTCCCAAGTATTTTTTAAGTATATTTCCCACTATGTTAAACTAAATCTGCAGGACCACTGTACTGTAGCTACCGATTATGAACAGAAACTTTTTTATAGTTTAATGTCAGTTAGAATTGATCCATTGAGCAGAGTTTATGAATATGCAAAGATGCTGTGTAACTTTTACTGTTTAAAAAAGGTGTTTTGTTGTGGCTGATGACAGATGTGATAACAACAGGAGCCCTCTGATTGTCCCTAAACCAGGCACAGCTCAGAGGGCCCCAGAGCTACAGACACCTGACATACCAGTGCTGCTGTAGAAGGCAAGCCCATAGGAAGGCTGGAAGTCTTCAATAAAAAACTGAGAGAGCACGATCTCGTCAGTCCTTAATGAATCGTTCCCGTTCTTCCAGTAGAGCATGAGGTCGTTCTCATTGTAAGCATCTTCAAGAGAGCAGAGAAGGAGGGGTGAGGAGGAGGAGGAGGAGGAGGAGGGAGGAGTGGTATAGGACACCTTCACATGTTGCCTCTCTTAGAAGAATCATGGATATGTTTCTCAGAGGAGAGGAGGCAGTGCACAGAAATGGGACCCTGGCTCTCCTCTGAGACAAGGACCCATGCTTTATCTATTCTCAA
>NW_028221110.1:0-3228 GCF_045865225.1 Trachurus japonicus | reverse complement strand
TCACACGTTGGTCAGTCTCACAGCAGGAGGCATCAACCTTGAGCAAAATTTGACCAATTATATGAAAAACACATCTGTCAAATAAGAACCAACTGGATTTGAGGCGATTCTGAATTCATGACAGTGTTTTTAAATGTGAGGTTTTGACGTGTGAAGGAAATGTAAAATAACTCCAAATGCAAAACTGACAATGAATTTATTTGACTAGCTGCCATGTTGCTCATTGTAAATACAGTGCAGTTGGCGAAAGCTTAGTGAGTGCCTCTGCATCCGTGCATAGAGCTAAAACAATAGACTGTAAGAACGGGGCAAACTTTGGTGGTTATTTTATACATATCTCCCCATTTCAAAATGAATATTTACCTTTTCTGCCGACTGTGAGGTCCCAAAGAAGATGGGGATGAAGGCGAGCCACACAATGCAGGTGGTGTACATGGTGAATCCGATGGGCTTTGCCTCGTTGAACGTCTCAGGAACCCCTCTGGTCTTGATGGCGTAAACTGTGCAGGTGACCATCAGCAGCATACTATAACCCAGCAGACAGATGAGGGACAGGTCTGATATATCACATTTCAGAACGCCACGGGCCCTGTCGGGGTTGGCGGTACGCTGGTCCTCATAGTCAATGATGGCTTGTGACGGGTCGACGCCGAACCAGATGCACACTCCGAGGAGCTGCAGCGATATCAGGCTGAATGTGATGACTAGCTGGGACGCCGGGGAGATGAAGCGAGGGGCACTGACCGACATCTTGCCCTGCTCAAAAATCCTGTAGATCCGATTTGTCTTGGTGAGCAGAGCTGCGTAGCTTATACTCATACCCAGGCCCAGGAAAATCCGTCGCAGCGAGCATATAACCACATCAGGAGTGGAGATCATGAGGAATGTTGTAGCGTAACACAGGAAAATACCAGTCAGCAGCACGTAGCTCAGTTCTCGACTGATGCCTTAACAATGGGTGTGTCATTGTAGCGGACAAAGGTGGCGACCACAAACAGCGTGGCCATGATGCCCAGGACGGCGATGAGAACAGGAATGACTGCCCATGGGGAGCTCCACTCCAGCTTGACAATGGGAATGGGATCGCAGCCAGTGTGGTTGTCATTGGGCCGCAAATCAAAGCGGCACATCTTGCAGGTGTAAGTGTCTGCCTGATACTGGTAGCCGTCACAGTTCTCGCAGTGCCAACAACACGGGATCCCCTTCACTGTCTTCTTGCGCTGGCCAGCACGGCATGGTTGGCTGCAGATGGAGGAGGGGACTTCCTGTGTCCCACCAGGCCACTGCATCCCATCGATCTGGAGGGAAAAGTATGAGAAAGGAGAAGAATCTGTTTTAGCAGTTTATTCCAACTCACCATTTTACATACAGCCTGCAACAAAGTAAATAATGTGCATTTACTTAGTATCAATGCATTTTGATAAGTTGATACTGACAATTACAAATCACTTTTCAACTGGGACTTAAATCTCATTTAAAGGCCAGTACAGCAAAATCATGAACACAACTTTTCCCAATATTGTAATGGGACACAGCTCCGTCACATCTTTGTAGATTAGTTTATTCAGAATAAAAATAGGAAATACACTATATTAGAGCAGCAGGTTTTTTATTTTTTTTATTGTGTGAATTGCCTTGTACTGTAATTACTTTCAAGGAATGCTGCATCTACAGTACCCGAGGAGTAATACATAGATGAGTAGTCTGTCACTGCAGTCTCAACACACAGCAGTGCAGTATCTTGTGATCTTGTGCCTTTTGCTGTTGGACGGGCCTTTATTTATTTTCATTACAACACAGTTTGCTTAAAGCCTTATTAAGTGAACTAGGGTGCGGAAAAGGATGGGGAGTATTCAATTATTCAAATAAACATCTGGGGCCTCATTTATCATTGTGGATACACGCTTTTTTACACGCTCTTTCCCCCGTTTTGTGCGTACGCACTTTTCTCCGCCTAATTTGGGATCTATCAAACCAAAACTTGTCGGGAGTAAGTGCAAAAATTTACGACCAGTCCGACCATGGCGTACCGGCATTTACACGCTTTTTGAAGAACAAGAGGAATTGGCGACGCCGCTGCAGAGTCAGAGAACTGCAGTATGCGAGGGAGAAAGGAGCGCGGACACTGTTTGAAGTAGCAAGTGGTGGTGATGATGACCCCCCCCCCCCCGCACCACCCCCCCACCACCACCACCACCACCACCACCGCACACGTGTTGACGTCGGCACTTTAAATGAAAAGCACAGCGACTCAGATTTTTCCCCTGTGCATTTACACTAGTTTGCTCCTAAATACTGGCTTTATAAAACGAATTTCGTTTTCTTTTGATATCATATTGATATTTTTCCCCTGCATGTAGGCTACACCTCTTCCACAACCAGTCTGTCCAGTCTGGAAAATAATTACTGCGACTGGACACACACAAGCAAGCAGCAAGCACAATAATGTCGGCGCAAATCAAAGCAAATGAGAAAACATGATCGATATTTTTTGTGTGAATAATATTTATTGTATTTAACAAAACTGGGTGCTGCCCAACATCATTTTAGGAAAAGTCACAGACTGGTGGACTTCAATGTTTTTTTTTTTTTTTTTTTTTAATATATAGCTATGCACAAATGAAAATCAAATCTTCCAGTGAACGGAAGTTGGGGGTTAGTGGAAAGGGGTGCAAAGTACTGACTGGCAGTGGAAACCCTGCTTTAAATTATTATGACATAATCTAAAATAAGGGGCAGAATAAATATGATTCTTCTTCTTTCTGTTCTGTTTCATTTAGATTTGGGAGTTTTTTGTTTTTATTGTAGCCTTTCAATGCAAGATGATGTTTCTGACTGATATTGCCGTGTTAGCGTGTATCTCGCTTTCAGAGAAATTCCGCTTCTTTCTCCGCTCTCCATCCGTCTGTTGTCTTCACCGTCTTCCACTGACGTCATTCCACACGTTTCCAGAGTGCACATGGCTACTTAATATGCACGTAACTGATTTGCATTGACCACATATGGTTGCGTGGGGCCGTTTAGGGGGCTGGGTATGAGGCGTGTTCTCATCCACGCTTTTCTCAGGTCCGGTGTGATCTATCAAGGGAAATACCGTGCAGCCGTGTGTACGCGGAGTTTGATAGATCTGAAAAGAGTGTATATTTTTTGGTCGTACGCACATTTTGCCTTTACGTCGTACTGAAAATTTAAGAGGACTTTTACACGCTCTTTGATAAATGAGGCCCC
>NW_028221109.1:0-23707 GCF_045865225.1 Trachurus japonicus | reverse complement strand
TACCGGCGCCAGAGCTAGGGGTCTCTTGGACCGGCAAGCATGAGCCACTCAGGCGGCGGGCACTGAGCGGCTGAGTATACAGGTGCTAACAGTTTATCTGTGAATCCAAACACAGGACACGAGAGCTGTTAGCTCATGCTACTGCTGCTCAGGCAGGTTTATATTCACTGCACATCGCGCTTAATGTTCACATTTCATAATACACAACACTGTAAATAATACCGTACAAATTACTCTCAGTTCCAAAGAAAAATTTTTATAAACAATAACTCTAGCAGGCAACGTTTATGGTCGCAACTGCTCACACACACACATATACACTGCATTCAGGTTTACCCGACTTTTGGCGGACATGAACGCCCGATAGTAAACAAACGACGATAAAGTACATAATTATAACATCCTACAATGCTTAGCTTCACTTCAACCGCTTCGCCTTAATGTTGTTACATAGTTTTTAACTGAACAAAACTGTACAATTTATACATTTTACATACCTGTGGATCCAAACACAGGACACGAGAGCTGGTTAGCTCATGCTACTGCTGCTCAGCATTTTTATTTTCTCTGCACATGCGCAGAGCAAAAGCAGAGCATAAACTATTTGCTGGACCCACTGGTGTTTAAAGCAAACCATCTACTGGCGCAAAGTGGTAATGCTTTCTGCAAAAATGAGTATATAAAGTTTCAAATAAAGGTTCAAATATTAAAATGAAAAAGAAGGGGTGTCTGTTAAAGTAATAAACTATATGTGTCTATTCAGACCCACAACACTCTCCCCTGCTTCAAGAGATGTCACCGGACATCATAGAACCAACAAAAGTATTAAAAGAAAATGTCACAAAACAGTCCAATTGTCATCGTACGAAAGTCCATATGACCACATGTATAAGTGTGTGTCGGTGTAGGTGTGTATGTTTACAGCAAAGTCTGGTCTAGTCTGTATCTTCAAGGTCTTTTAGGTCTCTCCTAGCATGTCCATAGCTGCTTGTGGGGGGTAGAAACAAAGTTCAGGGACAGCTGGGTAAAAGGAGGGTATGGGACATGGATTGAGGGGTATAGGAAGATGAGACTTTGGATATAGGGGCATAAGCAAACATCATGTTGACACCTGGTCTTCCAAGACTGGTATGATGTTTTGTCCCAGATGGTCGTTATGGTGAGCAAATTCACGAGGTCTCAACTGTGCTCGACGCTGACCTCCTCACAAGGTTGCACTTCCTCCTCGGACAGTTCCACTGCAGGCTCCTCATTGTCCTCTCTCTTCTGTTGAATCAACACTCCCTCTGCAGTGTCATCAGGTCTGAGTTACTCCTTGCACGTCCTGAAGCAGATGGTGGAGTCAGCGGCCCACTGGTCTTATATGTCTGCACTGGATCTGGGAAGGGTTACAGGATCATGTTTGTTGTTTTTTGTGAGCCATATCTGTTACCTGTCTCTGTGGTTGAAACTCTGGAGCTACGGGTCTGAGCACATCCAGTGGGTTAGACTGAGGACTTGCAGGTCTGACTCTCCTCCTGCTAAAACAACTGGGATTGTTCGAAGGCAATATGTGTATTCCTCCTCTTCCTCAGAGTGTTCAGACTCCTGGCTCCACTGTCCTCATCTATTGTTTCTGTAACAATCTGTCCTGTCTTTGTCTCTTTTTAAGTGGCGGACTGACTCGGTGGGACTTCTAAGGGCACATCATTAACAGGTTGCAGAATGTTGCGATGCAGCACGCGCGGAGAGTGGCGTTCTCGCTGTTTTCTGGTTGAATCCTGTAAACATGTCCGTCTCCCATCTTTTCAACCACTCGATGAACCTTTTTCTCCCAATAAGCTCTGAGTTTGCCCGAACCGCCCCTCTCCGACCAGATGTCCTTATAAGCACACGATCTCCGGACCAGCAGTGTAATACCTTTAAACGACGCTGATCATAATAACTTTTTTTCCTTTAGCTGAACTCATCCCACTGTTTTCTGAAGCCATTTTGTATGCGTTCAGCTGCATGCCCGTGAGGCCCATTTCTGTGCATACTCTTGCCTGGACCGTGGCTCTTCTTCAGGTTTCAAGTCAAAGAGCAGATCTACAGGGTAAACGTGGAGCTCTACCATAAAGAAGAAAAAACTGTGAATAACCCGTTCCCTCATGTCTTGTACAGTGGTATGCGTGGACAATGTGAGGTAGGTGATCCTTCCTCACAGTTTTTTTCTCCGTCCTGCAGAGGTTGCGGAGCATCTGTAGAAGTGTCCTGTTTCAGAGGCGCTCGAACAGGATTCCCCCTTCCCCTGCGGATGGTAGGGAGTCTTTCGGGAAGTAGTGCTATGCCTGCGAGCTGCAGGAGTCTCTGAAAAGAGACTGTTTTCAACCTCCCGGCCCTGATCATAGATGTAGCTTTTAAGGTAACCCGAAATCCGAGGAAATAAAGTCATAGATGAGTTTCTCAGCTGCTGTTCTGCGCCCAGATTTGTTTTTTTGTGGCATAAGCTTTGACCAAACCGAGTAAAGTGATCTAACCAGGACTAAAATGAACACATAACCACCTTTTTACTCTGTTCATGAGGTAGATAATCAATTGAGATGAGCTCCAAATGGGGCACTGGTTTTTATAGAACCCCTAGGTGCTCTCTCTGGGATGTTTGGCTTTTTTTTTATTTTTTTTTTTGTTTAATACACTGACACTGGCGAATAACATAAAATCAGCTATGTCCCGTTAATAAAAGGCCAATAAAACCTTTCTCGATCTAAATGTATGACTTAGTCAGCGCCCACATGGCCCATGTCATCATGCAGGTGTTTTAACACGGTCGCCTTCAGTTTACTGGGAAGAACCAACTGTTTCCCTCTGTCCTGTCTGTCTGTACAAAATCCCTTTGGTCAAGTCTGAGTCTGTTCCATTCGTTGTAAAAACCAGTCCTCGTTGTTTCATTCCGTCCCATTTGTCTCTTTTCTTTGTCCTGAGAGACTCCATCCAGTTTTCTTTAAGTTTATCACCTCACATTAGGAGCAGCTTCTTTCTGTGCAAGGCTCTGACACTATCTGGGGTGATAACAGGGGTGCCTCCAGTTTGTGTGTCACCAACATCAGAACTGTAGCTGTAATCAAGCCACCCATGGCACATCACTGTCTTTTAACGCGTTGTCCCCCTGTGCCAGATGGCATTGACTACATCAGGGGCCACTGTCTCTGTGTACTCTTTTAGGTGAGCAAAACAAGATGCACTGGGTGTCCGTGACAGGGTGTTCAGCAATCGGCGTTTGACTTTCCTGGCCGATATTTTGATGGTGAAATGCAAGTCGGCTAACTCACCCACCCACCGATGCCCGACCTGCGTTCAACCTGGCTGAGCTCAAAACAAAAGAAAGTGGGTTCTTGTCCTGTGTATACTGTGGAAAGTGGGGGCGTAATAGATTTAAACTCTAAATTCTCACAGATTGCCCACTTTAACGCCAGGAAACTCAAGCTTGCTAGAATGGAGATGGTAGTTTTTTCGTCTGCAGAGGCGTGAGTGTCCCTGGAGCCATAAAGCAATAACCCGAGAGCTTGTTTCCCTGCTGTTGATAGAGCACGAGCACCCAGACCTTCGTTCGATGCATCTGTGTGGAGTACAAAAGGTAAGCAATAGTCGGGATCAGCCAAAAGGGGTGGACTGGTTAACATAATCCACCAGGCTATGACACTACTACAACACTGTGATCTGGTGACCAATACACAAGGTGTTTTTGGAAGAGAGCTGACCATTCTTAGCATTTTTTGACTTAACTTTGTTTGCTCTCTGACTAGGCTCACTCGGACTCTCTATTAGCTGAAAACAGGGGTCTTGTGCTATCCTAGAAAAGTCCTGTATGAATGTTCCTGTAATAGCCTAAAAAACCTAAGAGAGCTCTGACCTCTCCCACATTCTTTGGCTTCTTTCTCTTTCAAATGCTGAACTGCCTCAATGTTCTTTAGGTTCAATCTGTACAACCCTCACGAGTACACTAGGCGTCCTAAATACCTAACCTGCTTTTTAAACAGTTCACATTTTTTTGGACGTAGTTTGATACCATGCTCGCGTAGGCGAAAGAGCACCTTGTCTCAGATCTTCAAAACATGGTCCATGAAAAATCGTGGAAAAACAGAGAACGTCATCCAAATATGAAGAAACAGCACTCTTCCCTTAACCCGTCAAGAACTATCCCTGTCCATACATCTTTGAAAGGCCGCGGGGGCGTTTGTTAGACCGAATGGGAGGCGGGTCCACTCATAAATAAGCCCCCAGGGTGTGCTAAAGGAAGTCAGGTGTCCTGGAGCTCTCCTCGACAAAGCCTTGATGGTACGCACTACCCTGGTCCGGAGTATGGAGAACCATGAGTAACACCCCCCCAGACTGTCTAGCATGTCTTGGATTGCGTGGGAGAGGGTGGCGGTCTGGGATGGTTTTCCGATTCAACAGCCTCTAAAATCAATACACAGACGTAAACTCTTGTCCTTCTTCCTACCACAGACGACTGGAGATGAGTATGAAGAAGCAGACTTTCTGATCCAGCCCTGGTCGAGCAGATTTTGGACATAGTCCTTTACCTCCTTGTACAAGGGCTTAGTAACGGAGTTTGTAGGACGTTTGCACTGGCGTGCCATCCTTCAGGTGGATTTTTAAGTTGCAGGTTTTGGGATGCACCCAATGTCACAATCATCTTTGGCTAAGACATTCATGACCCTCCTCTTACAACATGTCCTCTGACAATGTTTTGTTTCATGTCCTCTCCAGGTGCTACATCATCAACAGGTGGGTGCCATCTCTGTCTTGTTTGTGTCCTCTGTCACATTTTTTTCTCACTTGTTCCCCTCTTTGTTTGTCTGTGCTAACCAGAGCTTAGGATGTATTAACTGTGCTAGGGGACATGGGCTCTAACCCACCTGGAAAACAGTTAACTGGTTTAATTTCAGTGTAGCCTCCTCTAATGTTCCGAAAACTGTTCTCTTAGGGAGGTAGATGGTCGTGCTTAGTGGGGTTTTGGACAGGTAATCTTAACAATTTTTGAGGACCCACTTGGAACGTCAACTAAGGCCCCTGAAACAAATCCAACCCCTCAGGACATTACTCACTCACAAAGTTGGGTTGAAAGAGCGTAAACCGCCCACCACCACCCTGGCCATTCTCTGACTCAGCATCTCACCTCACAAATCTGCCCTGCGGGAATAGTGAGACCCATCTTCCCTGTTCTCACAAACTGGCACTCCACAGCTGTTCTCACCTGGGGTCAACATCTGGCAAACAGAAACAAGGGCTTCTACAGCACTGTCCATTTATGCTTAGTGTATCTTTCTTTTAATAAAGCAGAAATATCTCAACCTCACTTCTCTATTCTTAGAATATCTCAACTAAAACACTGCTGCCTAAGAGAGGGACAGTTGAGACAGTTCTGGCTGATTAGCATTGGCACTTGAATTGGTGACATGTCCACAGTGTTTTGTTACCGATTTGGAGTTCCAACCTCTGCCCATATCCATCAAAGGGAACAGCTGTGCCATATGCTGCAGAAATCACTAGCGGCTCATCGAGAGGGAGGGGATTCAAGTGGCTGGAGTGGGACATGGGGGAGTTGCTTCTTTCCAGTCCAGCCTCTCCCCACCATCGTCACTTGAGCCCCCTGAGAGTCGAGCAACATCTGAAGAGGGACATCCATTTAATAGCACATGAGACCATACCTCGCCTTTCCTATGAGCTGTGCTAAGCGTTTCTTTGTTGGTGGGTTTACATTGTGCTTTTATTGTTACAGGACTGGCTGTTTTAGAGTGGCTGGGTTTGGCTGATTCCTTAGCTGTCACGGTCACTTACTTGGCTGCCCCTCACCAGTGACCTCATCCCGTTTCTCCCGATGTCCTCCTTTGAAGACAGCGTCCCGCCCGATGTCCATTCTTGGCCACATACGACAGCAGTGAGGGCAACTCATCTTGCCCTGCTGAACACAGGTTTGCTGCATCTGCCACGGGCTTCAGGTGTTGGTGGCAGTGGCTGGGCTGTGGCGGAGTGTGTGTTCACCAGGGTGGTAGTGTCAGCAGGCCTCACCACTTGAGCCAGTTGTTTGGTCAGGGAGGACAAACCTGAGCAGTCAGCTCCTTTAATAGAGCCACGGTTAGCCTGTAACTCATTGTCAACTCTAGTCTGCTTAGTTTGAGCCACTACAGTCATCTGCGCTGGGCTCACAAGTCACTGGTCGGTTTTTAGCTACTGTGCCAAGGGCGTCCTGAGTCTCTCTGGTCTCCTCAATGGGTAGGACTCGGTGAAATGGTCCAAAAGAAAGTCATCACTAACCTGCAAGTCTGTGAGAAGCGGTTTGAGATCATAACGAACAATGTTATTTTTTTCATTCAGACCTTGATACAGAGTGTGGAGAAAGGTACCATGAACAAGCTGTTCTGTCATAGCTAAACTCTGTACCAGGCTGTTGTGACTCAAACAAAACACGCTGCTTTTAAACCCATCATTCTGTTCAGAAAATTGCTGAGGGACCCTCTATGTCTTGTTGTTTAGCATTACGTAACACTTGAAAAAGTTCAGTGCTGCTTTTGTCCCTGATATTGTGCACTGAGAAAACCGCTTTAAGCTCATCAACAGTTAAATCACTTTTGTTTGATAACATTTCTCTGAATGCACCAGGTTATAAGATTTTCATTACCAGTGCGTAATACCTTCAGACTCGGTGAACCCTTCCTGTAAACCATCCTTCAATTTGTTTACAAAGGTTACCCATAAGACATGTCAGACCCAACATCTGAGATTTGTCCCCCATGTAGCTTAAATTCTCATGCGTGGGAGCAGAGCTGCCAAAGACATTCACTTCCTCAATACCCTGTCCTCCCATGCTGGACGACAGAACCCACTCCCACCACGGGGATAACCACCAACCCCCGCTCGAAAGCCCGGATGACAGCGGAAGTGCCACAGTTCCTCGCCGGCAGTTCCCCACACCCACCTCCTCCTGAAGATGCTGGACGTGTATGAATTTCCTCCTGTTGTGTGAGGGAGCTGGTAGTGTGGTGTGGTCCTTTGTCCACTGGTGGAGGTAAAAGGGGATGAATGTCTGTGTTTCATCTGCAATGGCTGTGTTGGAATGTTGGGTGCAGTGTGTGGATGTTGTGGAATGTGTGACCTGTGTCGTGATACTCAAAATGATGTGAAGTGGAATAGCTGCTCCTCATAGGGGTGGATGGATCCATCCCCTGGCTGTCCTGTCCTCCTGCGCAGAAGTCCGGCTAGCTTCACTTTCACACCCAGGTCTGTGGCCAGCAGGTCACTCAGCCAAGTCATTTAGGATAAGGAGTTGAGCCATGCCCTCATCTTCCATAGCACTTAAATTCTCACATTCCTGAGGTAGTCCACAATCAGGTCATACAGTACTGGTTCGCTTAAGTATCTAATCCTTTAATGTGGTGAGTTCTGCTGCAAACGTCTATTGGAACACACTATAGCACTAAGCTGTACAGCAATCAAATAAGAAAGACTACTTCTGGATCTTGAAGATCAGCATCCGCCGTGGGTGACAGTGGGCCAATTGTTGCGTTACTCTGGTGACTTCCGCTCTCTGGATGACGCTCTGGACTGCAGCAGCCTTTCCCTGAAAGCGTTGGGCACCGTTTCACGTCGTCGCGACACTCCACTAAAAAATCTAAGTATTCAACCGGCAGGAACGCTAACCTCAGCCCGGACCGAGCCCACCAAATGTTACCATACGGCGCCAGAGCTAGGGGTCTCTGGACCGGCAGCAAATGAGCCACTCAGGCGGCCGGGCACTGAGCGGCTGAGTTACGGTGCTAACAGTTTATCTGGTGATCCAAACACAGGACACGAGAGCTTTAATCTCATGGCTAACTGCTGCTGCCACAGCAGGTTTATGCTCTGCACATGCGCTTAAATGTTCACATTTCATAATACACAAAAAACACTGTAAATACCGTACAAATTACTCTCCAGAAAAATAGTAATAAAACAATAACTCTAGCAGGCAACGTTTATGGTCGGAACTGACTCAACACACACACATATACACTCATTCAGGATTACCCCGACCTTTTTTCGGACATGAACGCCCGATAGTAAACAACGACGATAAAGTACATATTTCAACATCCTCCAATGCTTAGCTTCCACTTCACGGCTTCGCCTTAAGTTGTTACATAGTATTAACTGAACCAAACTGTACAATTAATACATTTTACATACCTGTGGATCCAAACACCCCCAGGACAACGAGAGCTGTTAGCTCATGCTACTAACTTCTGCTCAGACAGGTTTATTCTCTGCACATGCGCAGGAGCAAAGCAGAGCAGAAACTATTTGCTGGACCCTCAGGTGTTAAAGCACCATCTACTGGCGCCAAAGCGGTAATGCTTTCTGCAAAACGGAGTTTATAAAGTTTCAAATAAAGGTTCAAATATTAAAATGAAAAAGAGAGGGTGTCCTGTTAAAGTAATAAACTATATGTGGCTGATTCAGTACCCACACCACGTGTGTATGCATCTGCACTGACCATTCCTTTGCGAAGAATTTCCTAACGGAAAAATAAAGTCATTTTTGACTTTTGACTTTCGAATGTAAAACATCACACAGACCTGCATCAATCGAACAGAACTACAGTGATGGAGACTTCATGTATTGGTGGTCACCATCAGACTTGTTCTCAAAGCAGCGAATGACTCAAAATGATTTATTAAGAACGATAATGAGTACATGTGGTTGTAAAGAACTGTATCTGCTGGAAAATGTGGCTGTGTTTTTTTTCACCAATATTTGGATTTCAAGTCAGAGAAATAACCCTCAACATGCCACATCTCCCCTCACACTTTTGTTTTAGCAAGATGTTCCTAAACAAGAGGCAAGGTAGCTTTTTACTTCGGATAGCCCATACATTGTGCTGAGCAAACCTACAATAAACACCTGATGAGAATCTCAAAATATGGAACAATTCCCTAAATGAATGTCTTTTATAAACAGTATTTAGTGTCTGCAGGACTATGACTTCACTGTCTTGTACTGAACCTTTGGCACACAGCCCTCTCCAGCACCTAGAGTGAGTACCCATGCCTGGAGCCATGACACACTACCGCGTAGTTGACAACGACCCAGCCAATGACAAGACTCAGTGCGGCACATGACACAAGTCAAGCTAAAAAGGTAGGAGATGGAACAAAAGACAAAAACAAAGAGACACACCCCCATATTCAAGAAATAGCTTTGCATCCGAAAAGAAAGACGACAAGGAAAAAACATCCAAAAACAAAAACAAACAAAACATAGTGACGCAGTCTTCAATATAACTTATGGCTAGGTTGCAAATCAACCATGAAGACAATTGTATGATCTGACATACAGTACTGGGTGGCCCCTCCACAGGTTCCCTGAGAAGTCAAAACCTGGATACACAACTGTGACTATCAACTCTCTGTCAATCTCCAACAGTCCTAATTGAAGTTTCAACTCCAGAAAACATTTTGTTTTATTATGTTGTTTTAGTGCTGTCTTTATAAAATCAAGTGACCTTGTAGTGTGTGAGACAATAGATCTTTCACCCACGGTCATATATGTCACCCCTGACACAGGAGATTGTGTTTAGGTCTCAAAGACAAAGAATCTGAGAGTACATCTAGCTATCACACCTCAATTGTAGAAAGCAACGGGCAAAACCCAGGAGAACTCTGTTGCATTCCACAGTGCATTTTCATCCCGTTTCGTCAACATTAAAAGGCCTCTGCCTTACCCATTCCTTTCACGGTAGTCTATTCAACCAGTTTCAAGCTTCCTTTTACACGAGTATTTTTACCTGCAGGGCTGTGTTTTCTTTGTTTTTGTTCTACTCTGCCCTCATTGGGAATTGTTGAAAGTGTGTTGAGAAGTTAGTTGAGGAAGACGGATTGAAAAGAATTGAATGGGGTGGGGGTTAAGGTGGGGAGGAGAGTGGTTGTGGGAGAAGAATGTGTGGAGATATTGTAAGTGATGAGAATTGGGTTAGAGAGAAGTGGTTTGAATTGGGTTGGGATTGAATGTAATAGAGAGAATTGCGAGATTGATTGAGTGGGGGGGTGAAAAATGGGATGAGAAAGAGAGAGAAAGGGTAGAATTGGTTGAAAGGGAGGGGACTCTAATATGGGGCTTTCCCCCTGAATGGGTTATCTTCAGACTTGTTCCCACAGGAGCTGATGACTTCAAAATGATTTCAAAGAATGCATGATGATAATGCAGATCATTGTGGACCCGAAACAACTGGATTTTTTGCGATATATCCAGACCTTAATCAGAACTATTCAAAGAATCGCTAAAAGTTTCGAGGAACACTGCTTACTTACAGAGAACGAGTGGCATGTGAGGACCAGCTCTCTTGTCTCTACCACTGTGCAGAGTAGAAAGCCCTGGGGTCCTGAGACAAGTGCGTTCCCCAGTCCACAACCCCTGGCATGTTCCCTTCCCTGTCCTATCAGTTCTGCAAAATAACGCAAGCTTCTGGAGATAAGAAAATCTTAGTATGTTTATTAACGTAGTTAATGAAAATGGAGAGTGACTCCTAAAACAAAAAATGTCAACATGAGCGAAATATGGATTTTTCACTGTTGTGAACTGTGAAGGTCTGGAAGGCCATGACATTTCAAGTATAAACCATGCATGTTGCCCAGAGGAAAAAGCCGACTGTAGGCTCACCATGAGATTACTGGTTTTGGTTCAGCGTATAATGTACAACAGTTAATAGTGGAAATTGATTGATGGTCCTTAAAACTGTTGTAACAAAATCTATCCCTGTCCAATAGGCAAGTTAGTTAGCTAAATGTTAGCATAACATATGCTTGAACTAAGTTGGTGAACACTGTAAAAATACTTAACCTACTAACATTATCCTGCCAATGTTGTCATTGTTCCCACTTTAGCATGCTAACATAAGCATTTAGTTTTTGCAACTTTAAAAGACTGCACTTATTAAGCAAAATATGGATTGTTCACTGTAGACCTGAATGATGGAGGGGGGTAGGTGGGGGGGGGGGGGGTGGGTGGGGGTGGTCGGGGGGGTGCGTTTTCTGTGCCATGAACGTGCATGCTCCCCAGTGGACAAAAGCCAACTGTATTTTCTGATCAGGGCCGTTTCATAGGGGAGAAAGGTGATGACAATAAAGAAGATTTTTTTAATTGCAGCCATCTAGTCCCCCTCAGAGAAAACTGAGACAGTGTGGCCTTGGGTTTGGCCACAAAGCGTTATTAAACAGACAGAACACAGTAATTTACATAGGAATTGTCTAAAACATTACTTAAAGGGATAGTTCACCCAAAATTCAAATTTCATCATCTTAATCCTCATAGTCCTACCGTGCCTACTCTGAGTTACAGCGGGGCTCCCTGCTGCATCTGCATGTCCAGAACGTTTGCGAACGGAGCTTCACTTTTCTTCGGCCAAACAGACACACCAAAAAACATCCAAATATATAATGAATAATAAAAAAAAAATACAAACAAATAAAAATAAAATATAACAAAATTATTAAATAAAAAACAAGAGAACCTCCAATAGTGCTCGTCAGTAATGTCCCTCTGGTAATTGAAGCCCCAACATGAGGAAACATGTTCCGAAAAAAATTAAATAAGTCTATATTTTAAGCTTGTTTGTAGCGGAAGCTCCCAGTGTTGCTCTGTGCCGGAATCTTCTCGCGCGAATTGCGGAGCCGTGAACTTGGAGTCAGTGCAAATTGCGAAGATTTGGACGGACCAGAAAGAGCAGTGCTGGGAGCTTCCGCTACAAACAAGCTTAAAACATATACGTATTTAAGTTTTTTCGGAAACAGTTTCTCATGTCGGGAGCTTCAATACAAGAAGAAACATTACAGACCAGCGCTATGGAGGTATTTGGATGTTTTTTGGTGTGTTTTTTTTTGGACGAAGAACTGAGCTCCGTTCACAACTCGTCATATGGACATGCACTGCCTGCGCCGAGACCCCCTGTAACTCAGAGAAAGGCACGGAGGACACTGAAACTTCTCCCAAGCCCTTAGTCGACATGAGGGTGAGTAGATCATGAGTGAAATTTGAATTTTGGGTGAACTATCCTTTTAACCTTGATGACTAAACTCATAATAAATACTGGATCATTCCGCACAGTACGGGATCATCCTGTATTGAAAAATAAGAAATTGGTTGTCCCCCTTTGAATCAATAACAGGATGCTATCCCTACTCTAATGCCACATTACATTAACCTGTTATGGCATAAACCAGAAAAGCAAAATGTTAATGGAACATAGTGGAGAAGGTATAAAGAATGGAAAGGCAAGTTGGTCTGTTACTGTCACTCACCCGTTATCAATTGCCCTGGTTGAGATAATAAAAAAAATTATATTAGCCTACATAGTCTATGAAAAATATGTGGGTAGGGGTCCACTTAAGTATTTTTCCAGGGGGGCCGGCGCCCAGAATTAACTACCACTGACCTGTTGGTGATGCCCTGACTTCCACTGCGTCACCATGAGACGTGGGTTTAGCAAAATGTACAGTTAAAGGGACAAAGGAGGATCTTCTTCTTCCTCCATCGGCAGAATGAAAAATTCTGCGACAATAAAAAAGTCTCATATTAATGTGGAAGAATCTACGATACCCACACTTGTTAATGGGCCCCATTTTCGATAAATAAAATCGTGTTAGATCTCTATGCGTTATTTATATGTTATTATTAGTGGTTGGCGGAAATGCCTGGCGAGCCGACCAGCGTTTCCTTTACTTTCGGTTTTCGCAGGACGCTGCCCGGCGAGTCATGACAATAACGCAGCCGAATCGCAGTTTCTTGGACGGAACTACGACAGTAATCTGATCGCCTTCAAACCTCTGTCTTTCCATTCTTGATGAAATGAAAAACAAGAGTCTGTCTTGCGCCGGTCCAAAAATTTCACGGTGCGCGTGTGGAAAACCTCTTCCCACTCCACCACACTTTTCCAAAACTCATCGTTTGTCCCTTTAATAGTGAAAATTGATTTATATTGATGGTGGCAGACCAGGAGAAGAGCGGAAATCCTTTAACACTTGTAACCATCAAAGATGAATATCTATATGTCCCAAAACTCTCACATAAATACCTGTGTAATTTAGCATCTGGCCCTATATACCAAATGCTAACAATGTTGAACCTATTGACAACATATACACCAATGAAATAGCCCTACACGTCCAAGCTAGCGTATCCATGTTTAGACATGTTAGCATTGCTAACATTAGGCATTTAGTGCATGTGATTCTTTTAAAGACTGCACGTTATTAATCCACACCATCCATTTGCGAACGAAAAGCCGTGGAGGTGTGGGCTTCATACCTGACACATCCTCAGCTGGCGTTAGGCATTCCTCACAAACAGCTCGGGTTTCAACAGCCAAGGACAAAGGAATGCATACTGTCTGCTCTAAAGAGGATTTTCAGTGACGGTTATAAATTTTCTGTGGGTGAGCAACGGGCAAAGTTGTATAAAGATGAAGAGATGAGGCTATTTGCCCCTTGGAAGAAACAGTGTCACCCAAGTAATGAGCCAGCTTCAAGTGTTTTGTTATTTCAAAAGACATTATTCCCTCTTCAAGGTGTCAATCGTCATTCGGATGTGGACAGTGCTTGTGGCATGTTTGTGCTCAGGAGAAAAAAACGTGGCAAGGGATTCTTTTTTTTCTTTCTTTCTTTTTTTTTTTTTTTTGGTGTTCTCAAATAGACTGTCAGTTAAAAAAACAAAAAAAACAAATCAAAAAAATAGTATGACTGAATATGAAGTTGGTACATGGTGTGATCTGGGAGATTTGCTGCTGGTTGACCACAAATGCATTTGAAAATAGCAGGTAGATTTACAGATTTAAGGCCTTCTTTAAAAACCTCAGCTCACCTGGATAACATTGAAAGTTATCCCATCTGTTATCCCTCCTTTTTGTAACCGTTTCCCCACTCCTGGTTAGTACGCTATAGGTTCGTGAGGAGCTAAGGGACAGGACTGCTGAAACCATACAGGAAAGTACACACGACAAGGTAGGTTGCAAAATGTATCTTTTAGTTAAGTAACTTGCAGGTGATAATTCACAACATGAAATAACATATGAATACAATGAAATAAAAATGGGCCCTTCAAAATAATAAATCTGGTCAGATCAAACAAAAGAGTCAAACTGTCCAGTCATGTACGTGGTGATCTCTGTCACAATAAATTGTCTTTCAAATTCCAGTGTCTGGAGATTCCTTAGTATTCAAGTGTCCAATGTTTCTCATGAATGTTCCTGGGAAGAGTGAATTGTAGAATGTGTGAATGTGTGGTGACAGTCCCTGGCGGCTGACAAACCACCCTACCACCAGGAGTGGAGTATTCGATGAATCGGGTCATCAGTTCCAAGCAGAATCAAGCTGGGAGGCTCGCCATCAATGGATCTCCTGAAGAAGTTCTCACTCTATCCTTAAGACCTGACCTGTTTAGTTTTACAAAACTTGAATTTTATTGTCTGATCTTATCTATTTGTTGTACAACTATCACCCAAAAGCATAACAATAATTGTAACACTAAGCATGAACATATAGTAATAATACTTAATGAACAACATATTAAGAGCCTAGCCATTACACTTCAGTTCAATAACTTTAAATCTCAGACATTGCAGTAGTATTATACAGGCAGCAAACATTACTGTATTTTACAGTACAGATTATAAACTGTAAAACCTGCCACATATGGCTCCTGCTGATGTTTGCAATGCCCACTTCCTCAAGTGGAAAATACAAATACATTTAAATAACTCACAACTCTCACAGTAAACTGTTTAAACATTCACATCTCTTCCAAAAGAATAACACCATAAAATGAACATATTATGGTATTTTCAATACACTCTTTCCATAATATACTGTTAAGTGGACTAATTAGCAGCATGAACATTACCATTCTGCTTGATATTAGCAGCTAGGCCGCTAGCATTGACCGACTCAATAGCAGGCTGGCTGCCTGACACAGTACACAGTTAGCAACATTAGCACAACACTGCTATCTTACCGAGACGACCGATGGAAAAACCGAGACTTCCTCACTCCGGACCGTCTCCAGGTGTTTCACCGGCGGGTTATATTGATTCACTGGCGTGCATAAACTATGTGTTTTAGCAGCTATAACCGTAACTTGTTAATTCTCTTCCCTTTCCTTTTTTTTAAGCTCCGTCTGCTATGAGCTCGTCTCCGCACTTCCACACACAAATGATCACGCAGGTACGTCCCGTGATCAGTCAATCACGCTCAAAACCGTAAAGGGCGGGACTTGACAAACTCCGTGTTTTGATTGGCTGTCATTTCTCACTCTCACAGCATAGAAATAGTGCATCTAGATTGACACATTATTACTTTTAACCTGTGTTTTTATTCACTGGGTTACACCCTCCCCTTCTAAATAGACATGAGTCCCTTCATGTTCTTTCTTTCAGAAGGATTGTTACTTTCAAATGTTTCAACTAGAACTCTATTAAATCCTTCCACTAAACTTTGAGCAAAGGAAATCAAGGGATTTCCCAGTTGTGGGTAAGTAAACTTCCCAGGTGGTCTCTTTGAACGTTCAGATCTACGTACACTGTCCATACTTTGTTCACTAATACCACCATCTGTTTTTTCTACAGGAACATGGCCATTAGCGGTAGCTGGATGGTTATGATCTGTCTGAGGAGCATCAGCTAAGTCACATGAACTTGGCAAAGGAGTAACTTCTGCTTCTTCAATAGTCTGCTCTTGAGAACTGTTTGGAGTGGTTAACTGTTTCTGCTCTCTCTCCATTAGTTGTTCATCCCTTTCCATTCCTGATACGGATGCATGAGGTGAGCTTTGAAGTTCAGTCGTATCATTTTGTGTTTCCATCTGATCAATGTGTTTTTCTGTTTCATCACAGAGGTTGTTTTCAGGTTCCTGTTCCATTGGGTTATTTTCCACAGGTTCAGAGTTGTTTCGAGTCAAATCAGGTAAGTTTCCAGTCAGGTTCGTATTTTCTTTTTCCACAGGTGAGTTCAACACATCTGCTGTTGAAAGTTCAGGTAAGTTCACAGGTAAGTTTCCCGGTTCCATTTCAGGTACATTTTCCAGATCAGGTGAGGTTTTTGTTTGAGGACCTGTTTCACTTTCAGTCGTTTGAGGTCCTGTTTCACTTTCAGTTGGTACTTCCTTCTCAGGTAAAGTCATACTGACAGGCTCAAGGATCCTTGCTTCTGTCTCAACCATTTCAACTGGATAAAATAATGGACTGTCATCTTCTTCCCCAGAATCCAGAGGTCTCTCATCGGGTTGGACTAGGGTTCGTCTTGTTCTAGGCCTAACAGCGGATCTGGTTTGTTCAGGCTCTCCCTCTACTTCAGAGAGGAATCCGCATGGGAGTAATAGATCCCGGTGCAGTGTGCGCGTTGGGCCATCCTGACCTTCAGGGCAAACTGTATAGACAGGTAAGTCTCCTGCTCTCCGCTGCACCACATAAACAGTGGACTCCCACCGGTCAGCGAGTTTGTGCTTACTGCGCAGGCGGAGATTACGCACCAGAACCCTATCTCCTATCTCCAGACTCGACTCTCTCACCCTCATGTCAAACCTTTGTTTGTTTTTGTCCGCTACTTTCTTTGCATTTGACATAGCTAATTGATAGCTTGCTGTCAAGTAAGACTTCAAGTTTTTCACATATTGTGAGTGTGAAGTGGCTGAGCTGTCTCTGACTGGCAACCCGAAAGCAATGTCAATGGGTAGTCTCGGCTGTCGCCCAAACATAAGCTCATAGGGTGAGAAACCAGTTACTTCGCTCCTCGTGCAGTTATATGCATGAGCGAGCGGCTTCACATACTCACGCCACTTTGTCTTTTCCTTTTCCTTTAGAGTACCCAGCATGCTCAGTAGTGTGCGGTTAAACCGCTCCACTGGGTTTCCTCTGGGATGGTACGGACTCGTCCTGGTCTTCTTTATACCTACTAAGGTGCAAAGCTCCTTAATGATCAGAGACTCAAAGTCACGGCCCTGATCACTATGGAGACGCTCTGGGAATCCATAATGAACAAGAAACTGCTCCCACAGACATCGAGCTACTGTGGTGGCCTTCTGGTCTCTGGTAGGTATAGCGATGGCGTATTTTGTGAAATGGTCTGTAATGACCAGGACATCCTTGGTGTTATGACTGTCCGGTTCCAGGGACAGGAAGTCCATACAGACAAGTTCCATCGGTCGGCTGGTTTTGATACTGACCAAAGGTGCAGCCCTTTCTGGCTGGCTTTTCCTTTTGACACATCTTTCACAGGTTTTGACCTTTGCTTCAACATCAGATGACATTTTAGGCCAATAAAACCTAGATCTTGCCAGCTCCAGGGTGCGCTCCATCCCAACATGACCCATCTCATTGTGAAGGCTGGTGAGCACAGATAACCTCAACACATGTGGGAGAACAAGTTGATACACTGGTCTGTTGTCACATTGTCGCCTCCTGTATAGCAGACCATCCTTCAGTTCAAAACGACTCATCTCTCGCAGCATTAACCGAAACTCAGGTGACTCAGAGTTTAGTCGGGCAGGTGCTGGTTCTCCTGACTGAATCAACTTTATGATACCAATGATGTCGGGGTCTGCTTGCTGTAGTCTGGACAACTCGGTGTCACTATACTTGGGAACCGTGGAAAGCCCTTTAAAGGAGTCCTCCTCTTCAAATGCAGCTGGAATGGCATCTGGATGAATAGCGAGTGACTCAATTAGACAAGGGGGCAGTGATGGTTCGTCCCGTTCCACAATGTGATACTGACAGGTTGCCTTGACTACATCCACAGGAGCCAGGTGGTGTGAGGTAAACTCACGAATCCGTGAACTCTCTTCTTGAGAACAGCTGTCATCAGTCAACTCTCCATGTGGCCTCCTCGACAAGCCATCTGCGTCCTGATTCTGCTTTCCCGCACGATATTTGATATCAAATGAGAAAGTGGACAGGGAGGCTAACCAGCGGTAGCTAGTGGCATCCAGTTTGGCGGTGGTGAGTATGTACCGGAGGGGGTTGTTGTCGGTTACTACTGTGAAGGTGTTTCCATACAAGTAGTCGTGGAATTTTTCAGTGATAGCCCACTTTAAAGCGAGAAATTCCAGCTTGTGGGCTGGATATCTAGCTTCACTGCATGACAACCCTCTACTTGCAAAAGCAACAGCACGACTCTCCCCATCCTGCACCTGGTACAATGCCGCTCCAAGACCGGTTGTACTTGCGTCCGTATGAAGGACATATGGTAGCTGAGGATTTGCGAACCCTAGGACTGGAGAAGAGGTAAGTTTACCTATGATTTCCTCGAAAGCCTTCTCACAATCGGGTGTCCATCTTTCTCCAAACTGCTCCTTGGGATTGAAGTATTTGGCATCGGTTTTGATTACTTTGGTCCCTTTACGTGTCGGCGGATAACCTGCAGTGAGATTTGTTAAGGGCTTCACAATCTTAGCATAGTCTTGTACAAATCTCCTGTAATAACCGGAGAAGCCAAGAAAGGACTTCAGCTCTTTCAATGTTTGAGGTCTCGGCCAGGTCTTAAGTGCTTTGACCTTTTCTGGGTCCGTTTCAACGCCGTTTCTTGACACAATGTGCCCCAGGTAGCGTACTGAGGTTTGAAAAAACCGGCACTTCTCTGGTGAGAGCTTGAGGCCATTATCTCTCAGTCGATTCAAAACATTGGTCAATCGGATCTCATGTTCTTCCAAGGATGTGGAAAAAACAATCAAATCATCAAGGAAAACGAGCACTTCCCGCAGATGTATGCCGCCCATGCACTTCTCCATTAGGCGCTGGAATGTGGAAGGTGCATTCGTTATTCCTTGCGGCATTCTATTCCACTCCCAAAATCCCAAAGGACATACAAAAGCTGTTTTTGGTTTGTCGCTCTCCTCCATCTCAATCTGATAATACCCCGATTTCAGATCCATTACAGAGAACCATTGAGCCCCACTGAGTGCAGAAAAGGATTCCTCCAAGTTAGGTAATGCATATGCATCCTTGATGGTTTGAAGGTTTAATTTCCTGTAATCCACACACAGTCTGATGTCACCATTCTTCTTCTTGACAACCACAATGGGTGACGAGAAGGGAGACTCAGATTCCCTGATGACACCTGCATCGAGGAGGGATTGGAGATGGCGGCGCACAGCTGCATAGTCCTGTGGATGTATAGGGCGGGGCCGCTGTTTGAAAGGCGTTTCATCCTTCAATCTGATATGATGTTTTACCTTTGTTGCATGACCGAAATCAAGCTCATGATGAGAAAAGACATCAGAATAGGAGTTCAATGTTTTTGTTATTCGAGTCTTCCACTCCATGGGAAGTGGAGAGTCTCCAAAATCAAACTTGAGGCTCTCAGGCATGTTGCATGGCTGTGGATTTGTGTTGTTAGCCGATTGTTGTTGTGTCAAGGAGCTAACTGTTTGTGATCGACATGAATGACTAACTTCTGGTTGCTGCCGACTGGTGGTGTCCTGGGCTTGTATGATTTCTTGAGGAACACTAAGCTCAGCAATAACACAGTTAGTAGGTAGAACAACATCATGACTAGTTTCGTTTCTCAACACAACAGGGATCTTGTATGGAGACTGCGTTGGAATGGAAATCAGACAACCATCAGTGAAGATTCCACCAGGTAAGGATGAAAGGGTAGGTTGTTCAAGTAGTGCCCATTTCTCATTGTTTAAACTGCTGACATTAACAAAACCTTCCAGTACAACTTTTTGACCAGCAGGAATAACATCTGCCTCTTGTCCTCGCAGTTTGACAAACCCAAGTTGACCATCTGAATTTTGTTTGTGTCTGAGCTGTAAGGTTTTTAAAACCTGTTGGTAGCCACAGTACGATTTAGCCTGTAGGGAACTGTCATCACAAAATTGCTCATAAAGCGGATCAAGGGTGTTAGTTCCAATCAGTACAGGTATGTCACTGTTGGAACGGACATCTGGTACTATCAAAGCTAGAGTTTGAACTTCCGGCTCAGAAGCAATAAACTCTCTTGGAAACTGCACATTTAACTGCACATAGCCTGCATATGGAACTGACTGACCATTTGCTCCTTCTATTTCTAATATGTCGCTCACTGGATGGATAGTGTGGTCTGACAGGTGTAAATTATAGAAGGACTGAGACACAGTTGTTACTTGAGATCCTGTGTCAAGCAATGAGTGGCAGTCAACTCCGTTAACTTTAACGTTAGCGGTGCTTTTACTTCCTACGAGACCTTGAGGCAGCTTTCTGGTTTGTGCTGTTCTGTGTTCTTTTAATGATGCTGTGTATTGTGTTTTATGCTCAAAGTTGGGACTTATAACTTCACCTGTTCCCATTTGCCCCTCAATAGGAACATCACCTAGTTTAAAGGGGAAGTGTCACTAGAGGTGTTTTTCTTGTCCCAAGCCTGTTGTCTTTCTTTCAGCTCTTTTCTTTTAGCATCAACCAGCTCCGGATTTGGGGGATTGCTACAACTGGCGACGACATGACCATCCTCCCCACATTTAAAACAATACCATGGTCTGGGCCTCGACAACGGGGTCTGGCCTGGTGACTGCTTCTGAGAGGTAGGTCGGCTTCCATTTGTCTTACCTTTTTGAATCTTAGCTGTTTTAGATTTCACAGATTTTTCTCCCGCTGCACATGAGAAAGCTGAAATCTGAGCTTGGAGATTGGCTATCTGTTTCTTAAGCTGCTCCACAGTTGTTGATATACTGTTGTCCTGGATTTGCATATCATAATCATTTATCTCGTTGATGCATGCAGCTTGTGCGTTAGCCTGAACTTTTGGCTTTGTGATTCCTAAATGCTGCTTCATTCGACTCGCCTTAGCTGCTTGCTTATCTTCTTCGGTACGCAACAACAGCAGAAGTTCTGAGAAACTAGGTGGATTATTCTGCTTTTGTTCAAGTTGGAGTGTTGCAATCAATGAGTTGTTCCAGCAACCTCTGCAGAACTGTTTAAGTAGCTGCTTGTCTGCTTCACTTGCACATACAGTTTTCTTTCTCACAACTGCATTCAAGGATGACTGCAGCCTATGAAGATAGCTGGACGGCTTCTCTCCTGCATTCTGGTGAGTATTAAGGAATTTAGCGAACAACTCATCACCGTCTTCAATGGTTGCATACGCTGAGTCAAGCAAATCCAGGTAGGCGTGTGGAGGAGCCTGGGGACCTAAAGGCTTCACTACATTAGCCGCGGGAGGTAAGAGGCTGTCAACGATTCGTCTTACCAACTGTGATTGGGAAACGGTAGGATCCATCAAGTAGAAGTCGACACTGGTTCTCCAGGTGTCGTAGTCAACTTCATAGTTGGGACACGGGACTCTTCCTGAAAAAGATCTCAGTTTAGCAGGTGAGTGGAATTGAGATGCAATGTCTGTACTTTTCACAATGTGTTCCACCACTACGCGCTGTACATCTGGCGTACTGAGATGCTCAGGAGACAAGTTGAAGTTATGCATGCTCCCTCCTTGTACAGGTGAAAATAGTGGCACAGCTGATTCTGTCTGAAGTGGAGTTTCAGCAGTGGTAAGTTTTAACTCTTGAGCTTGTGTGAGATTGGGCGGAGTTATGGCAGTTGCAGAAGGGGTTGTTAACTCCTGACTCACTGGTTGGTTAGGGTTCCCAAAAGTTTCTGTTATTCTGCTAAGCTCCTCTTTTAAAATGTCCTCAAAGGACTTTCCACTCAGTTTGGCTATGTCTTTAAGCTCAGTTAGGAATGTATGAGTGACCTTAGTGCCTGCTTCACCGCTGTAGACACTAGACAGGGTTTGCACATGGTGAATGATATTAGGGTCTGCAGAACTTGGCCTATCAAATGGCAACATAGCGCTAAGGTTCTGTACTGCTTCACCCGATTCAAACTCAAAAATAGCCTGTTTGTTAAATTCTGACTCAGGGTTATCAATACCAACTATCCTTGCAATTGACCCATACTGCTTTAGGTAATCAGCAATCTCCTCATCTACAGGGGTGTGAGACAACCCACTAATGATGAGCGAGTTTGGTACTTTGATATTCTCTGTCTCAACAATCTCCATTTTTACAGTGTATCACTCAAAAACTCTATTTAAACCTGAGGTTTTCGAATATTTCTTTTCAGAAAAAACAATATGCAACAAAATACTGCAATCAATTCAATTCAATTCAGGTGACCTTCATGTATGATTGCAGTCTGTCCACAACGCTCCTGGCTGGCTCGCCAAGTTTTGTAACCGTTTCCCCACTCCTGGTTAGTACGCTATAGGTTCGTGAGGAGCTAAGGGACAGGACTGCTGAAACCATACAGGAAAGTACACACGACAAGGTAGGTTGCAAAATGTATCTTTTAGTTAAGTAACTTGCAGGTGATAATTCACAAATCATTAAAATAACAAAAGAATTAACAATGAAATAAAAAAGGGCCCTTCAAAATAAATAATCTGGTCAGATCAAAAAAAAGAGTCAATCTGTCAAGTCTGTACTGTGATCTCATGTCACAATAAATTGTCTTTCAAATCCCAGTGTCTGGAGATTCCTTAGTATTACAAGTTTCCAATGTTCTCATTAATTTTTTTCCTGGGAAGAGTGAATGTGAATGTGAGAATGTGTGTGACAGTCACTTGCGGCTGACACCACCCCTACCACCCAAGGAGGAGTATTCGATGAATCGGAGTCTCAGTTTCCAAGCAGAATCACGCTGGGAGGCTCGCCATCAATGGAATCTCCTGAAGAAGTTCTCACTCTATCCATAAGACCTGACCTGTTTTAGTTTTACAAAACAGGAATTTATTGTCAGAACTTATCTATTATTTTTTACAACACACACTCCAAAGCATAACAATAATGTAACACTAAAGCATAACATATAGTATAATACTTAATAAACACATATTAAGGCCTTTTCATGTACACTTCAGTTTCAATAACTTTAAAAATCTCAATCATTGCAGTAGTATTATACAGTCAGCAACACATTACTGTAATTTTACTGAACAGATTATAAACTGTAAACCTGCCACATAAATGGCGTCTGCTGATGTTTGCAATTCCCACTCTCCAAGTGGAAATACAAATACATTTAAAATAACACACAATCTCTCACAGTAAACTGTTTAAACATTCACATCAACAAAAGAATAACACATTAAAAATGAACATATGATGGTATTTTTCAATACCCTCTTTCCATAATATACTGTTATTGGACTAATTAGCAGCATGAACATTACCATTCAGCTTGATTATTTAAGCAGCTATGCCGCTAGCATTAGACCGACTCAATAGCAGGCTGGCTGCCTGACACAGTACACAGTATAGCAACATTAGACACACACACTGCTAACTTACCGGAGACGACCGAATGAAAAAAACCGAGACTTCCTCACTCCGGACACGACTCCAGGTGTTTCACACCAGCGGGTTATAATAATTGATTCACTGGCGTGCATAAACTAAGTGTTTTAGCAGCTAATAACCGTACAATGTTAATTCTCTTTGTCCTTTCCTTTTTTTTTTTAAGCTCCGTCTGCTATGAGCTCGTCTCGTTCTCCCGCACCTTCACACACAAGACAGATCTGATCACCGCAGGTAATACGTCGTGATCTGTTCAATTCACGCTCAACCAGGAGGCGGGACTTTACAAACTCCGTGTTTTGATTGGCTGTCATTTCTCACTCTCACAGCAAAGAAATAAGTGCAATCTAGATTGACACATTATTACTTTTAACCTGTGTTTTTTATTCACTGGGTTACAT
>NW_028221108.1:0-4179 GCF_045865225.1 Trachurus japonicus | reverse complement strand
GTGGTTGTCGGATACAAATGTACAATTCTGAAAATGCCACAACAGATATCAATCCAAAAACCTTTGTTTATAATCAAACACCTATTTACAAAGTGACAGGTGTGAGGTATAAATCCGTCCTCACTACATTAAAAGATGATCTCAAATGGTATGCAAAAGAGAAAACAACAACGACCTTTAACAGCCATCAGGATCAGAGCAGATACTTGAATGAGGAGCACTGAAGTCCAACAAGGTGTCAGGGAATTGTTTCATTGTGAAATTAATACCCTTCTATTCTCCGAAATGGGGTTGAAGTCACCCCTGGCATCCTCTTTTGCCAACTCACATTAATTATTTCAGAATTTGCCTTGTAATCCAGGCTGAGAATCCTACCCAGAACGAATGGGATGTCAGCTTTATGCAACTACTTGTAAAGGCATTACAGGGCGTTAAGTCCCACGTGGATTTGAATTGGTCCCAGCAGTACAGGATTAGAAGCAGCAGGGATTAGACCTTCCCTCGAGGAAATACAGGGGAAGGGGAGGCCAAGGGACCTGAGATATAGGATACATATTGCTAGATTTACTGTCTGCACCAGGAAGCTGAGCAGCATTGTGACTGACTATATCAGACCTGGGCACAAAAGGAATAACATAACCAGAACTCTTGATGTTTCTACCAAGGATGCGCCAATCCAATATTAAGATCGGACATCCGCCCAGATATTGACTAAATAGGTAGATTGGATATCGGATAATGGGGTTGATCCATGATGCCGATCTATCCACTTCAATTCTATGTTTGAAATGTTGTAAGGGGTGTTAATTGCATTATAAAATACAACCGGATTGGCATTGGGTATCGGCCAATACACTAAGAACCAGGTATCAGTATCGACGTTGGGACTGAAAAAGCCAGATCGGTGCATCCCTTGGTTCTACTTAACCTTGCAGATATAAGACAAATCACTATACTAAAGATACAAAACATGAGAGATGTTTGAAATTCCTGGAAATCAAAGTAGCATCTGCTGAGACTTTGCAAGTTAATGGGGATTCTCATCCCAACACAATCACCTGCTACACAAAATGAGCCCCCGAATGCAAAAGCACTGATGCCAAATGTGTTTAATAAGTCGTGGCCTGCTAAGTATTTCTCACAGATGTTGCCAGTTTGTAGTAAATGTGGCTGTATTCAAAGACAACAAGTTGAGCCTCCACATTAAGACAAAGCACACAAGAATTAACAGAAATCTATCGGGAGATAAGAAGGTGAGCACAGCCGTGGGTTCTCTTGCTAAGCTGGAACAGCAGTAAGGACTTTACAGAGCTTTACACAATAAATGAAGGAAATGTAAAAACCTGTTATGTATAGTGATGCACGATATGGAAAATTACAACCGATACCGATATCCGATAATTTCCTGCTTCTCATGGCCGATACAGATACCGATAACCGATATGTTAATATTTTTATATTCAATATAATCTCTTCATATGATCTGCAGTTTGTGCAAGATGCAGTGATGAAAAACTGATATTTTAGTAGCTCTGGTCTAAAAAGAAATCTAAATGTTTTTGGCTCTTCAAATGTTTATTTTTTTCATGTCATCAGACAAATATATTTGGTCATTTGCTGTACATAACAATAACAGCAGCAAAAGACAATACAATTCAAACAGTGCATCCCTTCAAAACTGATTAGCAGAATTCAGGGTTCATCTGCAAAGGTATTTGTGGAGTTAAGACAAATGTTTTTCAATTATCAAATTATATGCATTGACAAATGTCAACCTCAATTACAAAAATAATAATCTAATCAAATAAATAAAATAAAGTGCATCCTCAAAAATAAAGTGCATCATCAACCAAAGGTTTACAGAATATTAATGCTTTTGGGCATAGTAGATTTCTCTGAAATCTTATAGTTGAAAATAGAAAACTTAAATGATTTCAACAACATTTCTTAACCTCCCCCAAACTATCTTTTCACATGTCTTTTCTATTTTTTAGGTGAGGGCATCAGTGGGAGATTTTTCTTAACAAAAAGCAGCATTTCTGCCTTCTCACATCCAAGTCGGTTTCTTTTTTCATCAATGACATTGCAGCAGCAGAAAACAAACGTTCACTGTCTATGCTGGTACAAGGAGAGGACAGGTATTTCCGTGCAAGTGAGGCAAGGTCCGGGAACCGGGTTTTGTTGCCTCTCCAGTACTCCATGGGGCTCTCGGGTCGAGGAATCGTGGGCTCTGAGAGATAGACTTGAATCTAAAGTAGTAGAACAGTAACAAAGAACAAAAACAAAATTATATATTTAAAATTACTGTTGTTTGGTCTATTTTATCAGAGATATCCAAAGCTTAATTAAACAATAAATGAATTACCTGCTGATCTGTCGGGCTTTGGTTCCGCTCTTTTGTGCTGTTTTCTTGAAGGATTTCTTCATACATAGTCAGCAGGGAAGCATTGTTGTTGTCATCTGTCTTGCTTCTCTTCGCTGTTGGCTCTTCAACATTTTCTTCTGATGTTACACATCTCACCTTGGCCTGCAACAGTTCTGTCGCTTCCCTTTTTGTTGCTTGGTCAAAATAGCAGTCCTTATATCTAGGGTCCAAGATTGTAGCAAGATAAAACAAGGACTCTGTGTAGATGTGACTGAAACGCTGCTCTATGGCTTGCAAAAGGGTGGTCTTTGAAGTTTTAACTCCATGATCTGTTGGAACAGTCCTATTTAACAGGCGTTTTAAGGCTTCAATGGAGGGGATGACGTCCGCTGCGGTCGCTGTAGCTGAGCTTATGTCTTTTGTTAGCTGTTCACAGGGGTCAAGTATAGTGAGCATGTTTTCAAGTAAAGTCCACTGGTATGGGGTCAGAAAAGCAGGCAAGTCAAAATCTACTGCATATGCTGCAAGGGCTCGTCTTTGCTCCAGTAAGCTTCTCAACATATAGAACGTGCTGTTCCATCTTGTGGGTACGTCCTGCTGAAGCCTTGCCTCCTTCATGCCAAGTTGTTTTTGTAAGTTTTGAAGACGGGAGGTGGCGAGTTGGGAGTGTTTGAAATGCCCAATGATCTTCCTGCTGATGGAAACACAGTCTGTGATGCTTCTTTGGCTCAGCACAGCCTCATTTACAGCGAGCTGCAGAGTGTGTGCCATACATCCCAAGCTGGCAAGCCCACACTCCTCTAGAGCCTTGGCCATGTTTCGTGCATTATCCCTGAGCACAACATGCACTTGTTGTTTTTTTATTTTCCACTGTGCGAGCATTGTTTCAAAAGCTTGACATAGCATTGTCCCTGTATGCGACCCGGGGCACTCCTGTGCGTGCAGCATAGCTTTTTGCATGTTAAAATCTTGATCAAACCACTGAGCTGTTAAGCTTAACATGCTGACCGGACTAACATCCGACGTCCATATGTCCGTGGTAAAACTTACGTGTAGTCCATTTTTGTTGAGTAAGTTGTGGATGTGTGTGGCAACGATGTCATAGAGGGCAGGGAGGGACACATCCGAAAAGAAGCGGCGACTTGGGAGGGTGTATCGTGGCTCCAAATGTGCTATTAACTTACGAAAGCCCGGGTCCTCGACGACAGAAAAAGGCTGGTCGTCGAGCGCTATGAATTCCATCACTCTGTCGTTAATGGCTTTACTCTTTTCACTGTCTCTTGCAAAGCTTTTACATTTGTCAAACGCCTGCTCAATGGAGACATCCACACTCCGCCGTGTTGTTGTTTTGGCTCTAGCACAGCTAGCTGCTACCGCGGCTGCTTCGTATTCTTTCAATACCGCTTCGCCGCGGTGACGAGTTTTAAGATGAGCTGTGAGGTTTGTTGTATTAAAACTCGAGGTCTTCTTTCCTCCTCTGGAAATCCTCGCTGAACAAGTTTTGCAAACAGCAATGCTGTTGTCATCTTCCGCCACAGTGAAAAACGACCACACAGGTGAAGACATGCTCATTATTTGTCAGGCAGTGACGAAGCCAGGCTTGGGTCCTTCTGATATGGCGCGAATAGATGACGTAACTAGCGCGCCAGGGCCTGTTTTCGCGGCGACTTGGCCGGCAAATTTTCCCAAATTGAATTAATTTATCGGATCTTTTTATCGGTTGAAATTTACCCATCGGATCGATAAAAAATGACGTAATAATTCTCCAAATCGGCCGATATTTTATCGGTCCGATAATCATCGTGCATCCCTAG
>NW_028221107.1:0-33538 GCF_045865225.1 Trachurus japonicus | reverse complement strand
TTAAAGACCCACTCCCGTGAAAATACGTGTTTTTTGAGCTTTTCACATGTTCCTGTGGCATTTTTTCTTGTGTTAGAGCACATATCAGCAGAAAAGGAAGTGCAAAATTGCATTTCTGAGTTTTTCTGCCTTCAAACTGCTGTGAACCAATGGCAGACGCAAACTGGCAGTTTCAGGGAGACTGGAGTTGAGGGTGTCACAGCTCCAGGGGAGGGCACTAGTGCTACAAGCTCCCGCCCTGCTTGCATCTGGCTCAGAGGTGAAAGGCTTGACAGCTCAGTGTAGCTGTCAAGGTATAACAGGTATAGCTCACCTGGTAGAGCAGCAGGCATTGTGAGCAAGGACTATGCTCCAGTCTGGGATCAAATCTCAGTGTGGAGTTTTATGCTAAACGCGCTGAATCTGTAATTGTACAATGTCCAGCTGTCAGCAAGCGGGGGGTGGGGTGCGAGGAGGTGGCTGGGCGGGTGCAGAGCAGCGCAGTCTCCGCCCACCCTCCAGAGGTGCATTGCTAATGTGCATGGCTAATGAGCTGGTTTTAAAATGGCCGAAAAGGGTCACGGGAGTGGGACTTTAAAGCAGAAGTAAGTGGTCCAGTCGTTTTCGCTAATGCTGCGTTCCAGGCAGGCTTTTGAAATCGTAAATTACAGCTTCAAGTCACAACTTACGACTTTGTAGCGTTCCAGGCAACCCACTCGTGTTTTTCCGACCTGTTTTACCGGTGAAAGTCACTATAACGGCCACTCGTAACTTCCGACCGGTGAACTGGTACCAGATCGAACTGGTACCACTTCACGGTCGGAAAAATACTAGTTTCCTTGAACGCACCATAACAGTCCTCGTCCCTACGTCGCCACATACACGGCGTCCCTTGGCTGCACACACAGCCCTGCATGCCGTTCTCTCTCCTCATTGGATAAAAACTGTAGGATACAATAAATGTTTTCTCCTCGGCTCAGAGCAGAGCAGAGGGACTGACAGACCCGTGTTTCAGACCAAACACTCTATGTAAGTGATTGCTGTCGGAAGATATAACTATTTAAGACTTATATTAACACAAATATATCACTTACTTCTGCTTTAAGTTTTATGAAGGCTGTACGTGCTTTGTTGATCCGGTTTTTAATATCCTGGCTTGTTCCTCCATCGTGATGGATGATACTTCCAAGGTAAGTGAAGTGATCTGTATTTTCCAAGATCTGCGCCTCCATTTTTGTATGTGTTGGTGTATTAATGTTGATAGCCATGATTTTAGTTTTATTGATGTTTATGATTCATCCAACCTGTTGACCATAATGTTGCAGTCTGTCTGTCTTTTCCTGCAGATGCGTGTGCGTATGTGATAGAAGGGCTAGATCATCCGCAAAGTCAAGGTCTTCAATGTTAGAGTGGAGGGTCCATCGAATCCCTCTTGACTTGTCTTCTGTTGTTTTCCTCATGACCCAATCTATAGCAAGACTGAAGAGTAATGCTGACATCACACATCCTTGGCGGACACCGGATTCTACCAGAAAGCTGGTGGTGTTAGTTCCTACTGTGCATGAGAAGCCGTTATAGAATTGTTGGATAATATCAAGGGGGCAGTTGTCGGTCTGAGAAGTGAAGCTCACTTCCGCGTTCAAAAAACTGCAATCCCCTCGGCTTCCTCTGGGGGCTGGTGTCAGAAGGGAGCATTCCCCATAGACCCCCATGTTGAAATCGCCGATTTTACATCCTCAATAAACATGTTAAAAGCCTGGTGTCAGAACGTTTTTTTGTCTCAACCGATAGTTTCTACCCCCGCACACACTCTGAGGGGGGTGAATTTTTTTTTAACTCTACCGTTTTACTATTATTAGGTTAAAACTCTGGCCAATTTGGGCGCGGAAACATTGAGTGACAGGTCCGAGCAGCTCCGTGGACAGCTGCTTCGAGGCCAGTGGGCGGGTTCTCGGCCGGCCAATCCAACATGGCGCTGTTCAGGCCGCCATATTTGAGTCACAAAAACGACTCCCCAAAACCAATGGGTGACGTCACGGACGCTACGTCCATTCTTTTTACAGTCTATGGATAATATTGACTATGTGGGAGGGGATGCCATAACTTCTCATGATCTTCCAGAGACTATCGCGATGGATGCTGTCAAAAGGCTTTTGGAAGTCAATGAAGTTGATGTAAAGCTGCCGTTGCCACTCACTGCACTGCATCTGTATTACCCCTTAGCAAAAAGTAGTATACTTGAAGTTCATTTTATTAAAGGGATATTCCGGCGTAAGTTTAACCCATGGTCCAACGCACCATGACACCGAGTTAGACCCATGGATGTATATTATATTATCTTATAATAGATCCATGGTTAGACGGTCAGACCCCCCCTCGAGAGATTAAGTCTGCTAACCGTAACCGCTAGCTTCTCCAGTTGTAGCAACGTTAGCAATGGCCGCACCATAACAAACAGCGCAGTATATTTATCCACTATCAACCGATCAAAAAGCCACTCATAGCCACAAATAATGCTCAGAACAGCACCAAACGTCATCACGAGTACAAACAGGGTCCCAGCCCATAATACGAGGCATCATCAAACATCTGTTAGCTTAGCCTGATTTCTATTGAAAAGAGACGAAAACAACTCACCCACTCTCCTCCAGTTATACGCTATGTAGCAACTTTCCACGTCCAGCATAGCGTCCAGGCACTGACAACACACGTCGGAGTCCGACTGGCAGCACAATCATTTTTCAACGGCCACTGGCTGGCAATGACCACACTGACCACTTGATTCCCCCAGGTCCAGCACATAGACTCCCCAGTGTCCCACGTGTCCCGCTTATCAGAGCTATAGAGCCTGCTCAACGTCCAGAGGGACTTGACTGCTGTGTCACATATTGTCACCGTGACTGAGAATATTGTTCCTGTATTAGAAACCACTGAGGGATTACTGAGAGTTGGTTCACTCTACAGGTGTCCAACTTTATGATTTAGTTTTGCATTTTCTCCGTGACATATGCTTTACTAGTAATTTATGTTATTTATGCTATTTGCATGCTCACATGTAGTCTTGATTGTGTTTTTAAGGTTTAAACCTGCAACAGGGAACAAGGAAAAAAGTGAATCAAAACAAAACAGAATGATAAGAGTGTCCTTGAAGTACTACTATTACTACTGCTACTAATAATGATAATAAATAATGATATAAATCAGTGTTAAGTCACATTTTTCTAAAGAAAATATGATATTGATGAATAACTCTGAAGATTTATTTAAATTCAACACACAAAACGGTCATAAATAAAGAAAATCTATACATGTTCCATGTTTGCAAAGGGAATTGTTAATCTCACAGTCCACGGAAAGCTGCAAAGCCTGTTTACAAAAATGTATTTACAACATCTGGATCAAACATAAAATGGATTTACACATGTGTCTCACGCTGGTTCCAGACATTTGACACCAACTTATTGTGACATGGACAACAGAGCTGGAGCTGTGGAGGGAAAGACGCAGTATTGTGGCTGACAACAAGACGACAGCAGCAAGACGAGGGAGACAGAAAACCTGGAGAATACATTTAGCATCACAATGTTCTTTTTTTGTTTTTTTTTTCCAGTAATGCTCGTATACTGTCAGATTTGTTGCAGATCTCCAGTAACTGAAATGACAACTTACTTCCTCTCCGACTCAGCTGATGGTTTGAATAGGAAATTATTTGTTTGCTGTCAGAGTTTCTCTCATTAGTTCCTGTTTGTCAGACTGAGTGAGTATCCAGTCAGTCTTTTTCGTTTGAAGAAGTTGCAGTGACAAAATCCTTAAAATAAAAGACGAGGTAGCTGGTAAATTAAGAACTAGAAGTGGAACAAAAAGCAGTTTTGTGTTAGATCCCTGTTTATCCACAGTACAGTATATATAAAAATATGAACCAAATTTACTGAATGGTTTGTGTGAAATATTCTCAAAATTGCTCTGTGAAGTCTGGAGTTATGCCGAAAAACATTTTGTGACCTTTGAACATCAAAATCTAATCAGCTCATCTCTGACTCCAACACCAAATTTCTGCACAGTTGTGTTCATAATGATGGGATGGACAAATAGCCGGATGCAAAACAGAATGCCTCTGGCTTTTCTGGCTCTCACCAACATGGAGGCATAAAAAAACATTCTCAAAACAAAACACTTCACATTAAAGGTCCTGCACACCCACACAGGCATTTTAATTAGACCTCCACACATGCTGAAATTAGATGGAGCCATTCTGGGAATTACACAATATCAACAAACTGTGTGAAGTATTAACAGTGATAATGGTGTAAAATGGTGGCGAGCTGACAGGCGAGTAGGGGAACTGTCAGTCTGTACACACCCACGCTAGGCCTTCAAATAAACATCTCACATCTGTATTAAACATCCAGATGTCTGATGAATGTGCAGTAAAACTGAGAATACAATATTTCACAGTTACAGTACTGATGCAAAAATTACGGAGCCCCTAAAGTAGCATGGGTAAAAAATAAAAAATTAAACGTTTCAGGTGTGCATGCGAAAGTTTAAGTTCGCACCTGAAACTTTCTGGTGTGCACGTGAAAGCTTTGCATGAGCACGGTAGCGGAATCGACGTCCGTCGTAAGCTCTTGAATGAAATTAACAACACGATCCAAAGCGGTGTATCCCTTGCGCCAAAACAGACTACATGACTTCAGACACAACATAACGACAATGTCCTTATAATGAAGTCCCAGGTCAAAATATAAACAAACTAACTCCTGAACTGTCATTTTCATACATGCAAATGCAATAGGCTTTTTTCAGGTGCGCACGAGAGAACTTTCAGGTGCGCACCCGAAACGTTTGATTTTTTTCTCCCCCATGTTCCTTTAGGGGCTCTGTAAAAAAATACCACAACTACACCACAAACACAAACCTACTGTATGTCACAGCAAACACGCAGATTATTTACAGATTCCAGTGTCAGTGAATACTCAAACAACTATAATAATATAATAATAATAATAATTCAAAACATTAAAATGTCCTCGTGAGTCTTTATTATGAGATGCTGAAAGTGCTTGTTTCATCATCTGTCACATTGAACCTCTTCATGTTTTGCCCGTGGCTCACGTCCTCGTGCTCCGTGACCGGCTCGTTGCTCTCGTGCGATGAATCCTTGACCATGCCGTAGTACATCGGGACGTTGTACTCGACGGCCACCTTCTCCTTTTGCCGCCAGTTGCACTTGCAGAGCTTTTTGAAGGCCACGCGAAACTTCTGAGACATGAGGTTGTAGACGATGGGGTTGATGGCACTGTTGGTGTAGATGCACATGCGGCAGAAGAGCAGGAACCAGGTGTTGTGGTACGGCGGGTCCACCAGGGAGTTGACCACCACCAGGGTTCGGTAAGGCATCCAGAGCAAGGCGAAGAGCACGACCACCACGGCCAGCATCTTCGTTATCTGTCGACGGGAGGAGGAAGGAAACGAGGGACAAGAGAGTGATGTAATTATGTGATGAACAGTGATGAATCTGGAACAACTCGGTGTGGTAGAGAGAGACCAATGATCTCTACAGCATTTCTACAGACAATTGGGTGACAACATTTAGCATCATGTTGCAGCAGTCACAAACAGGCAGACTCTCGGATTCGGCCTCACGTTTGGTCCTTTTATTCCCGTCTCACAACTGCTGCGCTATCCACCTTTTTCCAAACGTCAAAAACGTAAGCCTGTTTTGCCGGTTTTGCTCTTCCGGTGGAATTTTATGTTTACGTTTCCATGGTTTCGGTAGTCGCAGTAAATGCATGGATTTCTTTTTTTTTTTTTCAATGAAAATCTGCAAAACGCATGGATCATTACACCAGCTTTTAACAGTGGATATCACAAAAATTGACATCCGTGTTAAAAGCCAGCGTTAATAGATCCGTGCGTTTACCGCAACTATGACAACGACTGAAAACCATGGAAACGGAAACGTACAATTCTACCAAACCGGCAAAACTGGCTTCCGGTTTTGACCATAGATGATGTTCGGAAACTTGTGGATAATGTTACTTGCTCGTTTCCGTCTCTAAAACTACTGCGTTACAATGTTTCTTTCTCTTTTCCGACTCTCCGTCTCACAGGAACTACCATAGCAACAAGAAAAGAACTCTGGTAACCATGACAATTACACGCGCTACCTGTTGGTTAAGATTCTCTTCCCAACTGCTTTTAACTCACAGAATCAGTTTAACCGTGTTTATGAATACATTAAAAGGAAATTATGGGGTCCCTTCTAACATCAATGGGTCTCTCACAATCACAACATTTTTTCAATATTTGTCACAAGGCTAAAATGGCAACTTCTATCTTTACTACTTCCCAAACTATATCATAGGCCGCAGGTTACTATAAAATAACTTAAAAGTTTCATTAAACCACAGTATGAGGCAACATTTAGCCTAAACAAAAAGGAAGCTGCACATTTTTTGGTTTTAAAATATTGTTCATAGTCTCTGTATGCAAATGTTGGGTTGTCAGTGTGGAAAGTAATAAAACTGATGAACAAATACAAAAAAAAACAACTTTAGCTTAGTTTAGCTATATTAACATCTATAATGTAGGCTACTGTGTTCACCAGTTCAGCAGTTGAACTGATCTAACCAGTTTACAATGAACGTGAACGTTGCTCACGTTTTATGACAGTTTTACGACACAATTTGCCAATTTGCACTATTAGCAAGTAGGCTACCACTGAGGTTGTTAAGAAATGTATTACTTGTTAAACTTTTTATCTGATATTGTTAGATGAAAACTCACCAAAGATTATGTTGAGACATTTGCTACTCAAAATGACAAATGACAGCACTAGAGGAAAGATCATAAGGATTCGGCCTCTGGGGATCATGACTGTCTGTACAAAAGCTACCTTTGGAATAATTTATAAAATCCCTTTTTTCTCTTACAGATAAAAACTTCTAAAATGAATGTCTCCAGTATCTACCTGTTTCCTTGCAGAGACTGCGCCCTTGTTG
Source organism: Trachurus japonicus (assembly GCF_045865225.1). Taxonomy (NCBI): domain Eukaryota; kingdom Metazoa; phylum Chordata; class Actinopteri; order Carangiformes; family Carangidae; genus Trachurus; species Trachurus japonicus. The sequence continues at coordinate 26,555 of NW_028221107.1, read as the reverse complement.
GCCTTGTTGGTGCTGCTGGAGTGGCCGTGATGGACCGAGCCGCCTCCCGCTCTGTCGTTGAGATGCGACGGCAGCGGACTCATGAACAGGATCCTGGCGATGAGTCCGTAGAGCACGGTGGCGACGATGAGCGGGATCACGTAAAACAGAGTGAAGTCCAGGAAGTAGATGGGCATGTAGAGGCTCCTGGAGACCCGGTAGCCGCAGGTGACCACCACCCCGTTGGCGTAGACGGTTTCGTCGATGTCCACCAAGAAGAACCACATGATGCAGTAGAGCGAGGTGAAGATCCAGACGCCGGCGATGATCCTCTTGGCCCGGGACACGGTGCAGATGAACTGCGCCTTTATGGAGTGGCAGATGGCGATGTAGCGCTCGATGGTGAAGGCCGTGATGGAGCAGGACGACACGTTGATGCCGAGGTACTGGAGGTAGGTGATGCACAGACATCCGGTGTAGCCGTAAATCCAGAAGGCCACGACGTCGGAGATGTTGGGCAGCCCCGCGGCCAGCAGCACGATGAGGTCGGCGACGGCCAGACTGACCAGGTAGCAGTTGGTGGGCGTCACCATGTGCTTGGTTCGCAGCACCACCAGCACCACCATGATGTTCCCAGCGATCCCGACCCCGCAGATGAGCATCGTCAGGAATATCGTGATGACCTGCTCCCCGAGAGGCTTCATGGGCATCTGCGTCAGGTTCAACACCTTGGTGACGTCTTGGAAAACGGTCGTGTTGTTGTTCTCCATCGTGAGGTTTATCTCCACGGACACAAGATAAAGAGTCCTAAAGACAGAGATGCAAATATTAAAGATAGTGTCAGAAAGACTTTTATTTTAATTAGCAGGCTACATGAAAACTGAAACTCCCTCCAACATCCCAAAATATAAAGTCCTGAGTTCGAGATTATAAAGGAAAGGGATACTTCACCCAAAAACGATAATTCACCAATCATCTACTCACCGTCATGCCAAGGAAGGGTTTGGAGAACTTTCAGAGTCATCAAAACGCTTTAGGAGTTCCAGGGGGGGTCCGGCTGGCAACGGGTTTTCATATAATGGCAGCGGACAGAGTTCACTTTTGAATCGTCCGAAACACACACTATGAAACATCCAGATGCCTCCATACTGCTCGTCTGTACTGACCCAAGTGTCCTGAAGCCGCCACATGAAGAAGTTGTTCAGAAAAAACTAATGTGATCTGTGTTTTTAGCCTTGTTGTAGTAGTAGCTCCCAGTGGCTGCGCGCGAGATACGCTAGATATCCTGCGAGATGTTGTTCCGTGTTTACATCACACATCCAATGGTTTACAACGACGAACGAACAACTCACAGCAAAATTCACGCATATGCACAAACATCACCAGAGCCACTGGGAGCTATAGCTACAACAAGGATAAAAACAGAGATCAAATACATTTTTTTCCCAACAACTTCTTCATGTGGCGGCTTCAGGACACTTGGGTCAGTAAGACGAGCATGAGGTATCTGGGTGTTTCATAGTGTATGTTTTGGACGATTCAAAAGTGAACTCTATCCACCGCCATTATATGAAAATCCATTGCCAGCTGGACCCCCCCTGGAACTCCTAAAGCGTTTTGATGACTCCATGGCACGACGGTGCGTATATAAAATTGGTGAATTATCGATTTTGGGTGAAGTATCCCTTTAAGGGAGTGTCAGAAAGACTGTATTTTAATTACAACAAGAAAACTGCAACTCCCTCCTCTCCAACATCCCAAAATATAAAGTCCTGGGTTCGAGACTATAAAGAATTTAAGATGATATAATCCAACATCGTTCATTAAGTGACTATATGTGATATTGTAATGAGAAGCGTCGACGTACTTTACTTCATTTACTTTATTTATACAAAACAATAAACCGGGAGGACGTCAGGTCATGTAGCATACACAGGTAGCATGTTGCTTCAGGCAATTCCCTTCACTTCTTCTTCTCTACTCTACTCCTGCACTGTCTACTGTCTCATAGCGCCTCTAGCGTTCAGGAGGAAACACCACATATCCCCCTTAATAAGCAAACATTGTCTATATGAACAATAGCTTTCACATTTCAGATGAAACTGTTTTTCTTTGCTACTCTGACTTGTAACATGACATGTATAACACATCTATAAGATTATTTTTATAACAAACTTTTCTTTCCTTATATTCTGACTTATTTTACACTCAGTTACACACAAAATTAACAGTGTGTCCACATTTCAACTCCTGCATAAAGAACAATGGATTCATTAGTAACAGTTACATTCTTACTCATTGAAAACAGAACATTATCAAGTGCATTCAGATATTTCCAGACTTCATTCAACAAACAAAGTCCTTAGTCCATTCAGGCACTCTTCTAAGCCTGACTGGCCTGGCCTGTGGTGTGGATGTCTCTGGTTGTGGTGTATCTGATGGTGTATTCACAAAGTCCAGAGGCAACAGCTCACTGTCACCCTCCTGTGCTGGAAGAGAAACCGGTGCAAGGTAAGATGCGTTCCAGCATCTTCCATCCGACAGCAAGTAGGTATACTGTCCTCTTTTCTCCATCACTCTGAGTGGTTTGGAAAACTTGCACTGGGTTTTAGGAAGAATGCCAGGTTTCTTAACCCGGACATACGACCCACATCTGAAGAACACAGCTGTAGCCCCTCGCTTGCGGTCTGTGTAAGCCTTGCTTTTCTTCTGTGTTTCTCTCACTCTGAGAGCAACCTGTTTTGAAGACAGTGTTTTGTTTGCTGGAAGTGGACGTCCGGCCACATGAAGTTTAGTGCGCATGGGTCGACCATGCAACAGTTCAGCTGGTGAGCGCTGAGTTGTAGAGTGGGGAGTTGCACGATAGACATGTAGGAATTCCCTTGTGAACTCTTTCCATGGCTTTCCTTCCAGTGAGGCCGTCTGCAAACTATCCTTCAAGCTGCGATTAAAACGTTCAATCTCTCCGTTCGCCCTCGGATAGTAGACTGAAGACTTTCTGTGCACAATGCCTCTGTCACAGAGAAACGTTTCAAACTCCCGTGACACAAATTGAGAGCCGTTGTCTGAAACCAGCTCCTTGGGGTCTCCTTCTCTGCTGAAAACTGCAGACAAAAACTGAATAACAGTACGTGAAGTGACATGTGGAACAAAGGTTAGCTCGGGCCACTTGCTATGATAGTCAATAAGTGTAATTGCAAACCGACAGTCTATAGGTGCCTTATCAAAGGGCCCTACCACATCAATAGCTACTTTTTCCCATGCTCCTTCTGGGTATGGCACAGGCTGTAGTGGAGTAGTGTGGGTGACTGCAGACTTGTCATGTGATTGGCATGTAATGCATGCTTTTATGGCTGCCTCGACCTGGGCATCCATGCTTGGCCACCAATAAGCTTCTCTGAGCCTCTGCTTTGTTCTCACAATTCCCTGGTGTGTGTCGTGTGCCAGGGAGATCAGTTTTGGTTGGAGACTGTCCGGTACTAAGAGTCTGTGTGTGCCACGCACCACCAAGTCATCTTGAAGGGAGAGCTCGTGCCGAAGTTTGAAGAATGGTTGTAAGCTTGGCAACAAGCTTTTTGCTGACTTTGGCCATCTTGAAGTGAGCAGTTCACGTAGTTGAGTCTGTACAGGACATGAAGCACATGCAGCTTTAAAGTCAGTTTCAGTGATGGCAGTCAGTGTAGAGGTAAGTGCCACCTCAGTGTCGTCTACCAAGCTAGGTTCTGAGCTTGGCAGTGGAAGACGAGACAAGCAGTCCGCTGTTACATTCTCTCGACCTGGTTTGTACTGAATGTCATAGTTAAATGATAACATCCTAGATGACCACCTGGCTATCCGCATACCTGCTCGTCCTTGACCTTTTGAAGCTAGAAGTGTGGTGAGCGGGCTGTGGTCAGTGCGTAATGTGAAATGTCTCCCCCACAAGTATGTTCTCCACCTTTCTGTTGCCCACACACACCCCAGGGCCTCCTTTTCAACCGTGGAGTACTTTCTCTCCGCCTGGGTGAGCGTGCGCGATGCAAAAGCAACAGTTTTTTCAGAACCATCTTGATGTATCTGGGTGAGGACTGCTCCTAGTCCATAGTCAGACGCGTCCGTCGTGACAACAGTGGGCAGCTCCGGATTGAACAGAGAGAGAGCAGGGCTGTTCACTATAAGTCTTTTAACAGTCTCAAAGCTCTTTTGAGCCTCAGGAGTCCATGTGAATGTCTCTGCTCCACGCAAAAGTGCTCTCAGGGGCTCAACGACAGCAGCATAGTCTGGTATGAATTTGGAATACCATGACGTGAGCCCTAGAAATGACCTCAATTTGGGCAGGTCCGTAGGTGGAGGTGCTTGAGAAACAGCAGTCACATGTGAGGCATCAGGCTGCAGTCCTTTACCTGACACCGTGTGCCCCAAGAAAGACAGTTCTGTTTGTTTGAAGTTGCATTTTGAGTGATTCAGCTTCAGCCCTGCATCATGTATACGCCGAAGCACAGCTGTCAGTCTTTTGTCATGTTCCTCAGCTGTCGCACCTGAAACAATGATGTCATCGAGGTAACATTGGACCCCCGGCAAACCTTTCAGGATCGTCGACATCATCCGCTGGAAACAGCTGGGCGCCGATGCCAGTCCGAATGGCACCCGCTTGAAGCGAAACAAGCCATCGTGTGTAATGAAGGTAGTCAAGCTGCGGCTATCCTCATGTAGCGGCATCTGGTGATAGGCGCTCTGGAGGTCTAATGTGGAAAACAGCGTTGCTCCTCTCAACTCTGTGAACATTTCCTCCATGTGCGGCAGTGGAAAGCCGTCGATTACAACTGACTTGTTAGGCTCTCTTAGATCTACACAGAGTCTTGGTTCTGGTCTGTCTTTTCTTGTAATGACGACTATGGGTGAGATCCATTCAGATGACTCAACTGACTCTATAACATCTTGTTCTACGAGTTTCTTTAACTCCTTAGACACTGCATCTCTGACTGAAAAGGGTAATCTACGCAGTTTCTGTTGTACTGGCTTGACATCTGGGCGTACATTAACTCTATGGACAAATCCTTTAGCACAGCCTAATTTGTCCCCTGCAATACTTGCTACTGAAGCTTTTGACTGATTACCAGTACTGGCAGTGACTTTACCGTCTTTCAGCTGCATCTGTAGTGAGTAGAATAAGTCCCTACCTAGGACTGCTGAACCGTTCTTTACAATGTAAAACACTGTAGTAGTACTGAGGTCCCCAAATGCTACATTAGCTTGTAAGCAACCATTCACAGCTATAGGATTCCCACCATAATCCTTCAGCTTGAGTTTTGGTTCCATAAGGGAAGTCTCAGGGAAAAACTCAGTGACCATTTGTTCTGGCAGGATGGACACTGCTGAACCTGTGTCTAGCATTAGCTCAATATCCTGAGTTACTGACCCATGACTACTGACTTTCACTGTACACATTATACTACCAGAGCCACAAGTGTTCACATTCAAAATAGTCACTTCTGGGACAGCTTCCACCTCACTTACATTTTTGCTCCCTCTACAGACCTTTGCAAAGTGTCCTTTTTTCTTGCAGGCGTTGCAGTGCGCCTCTTTTGCAGGACAGCCTTGGAAGTTAGCAGTATGTTGAGTTGAACCACACCTGTAACATGTTTTCCTTTGTGCAGTCTGTGAAGGTGAGTATGTTTTATTTTTGTCTTTCTTGAACTTCTTGTGTTGTTGTGGTGCTTGGTGAACAGCGTGCACAGCGCTGTCTGTCGCTCCCTTGCAGATAGCTTTCGCCTCCGACACAGCAGTCTCAATATGGCGCGCTATGACCAACGCTTTGGAGAGTGTGAGGGGTATCTCCAGCAGTAAACGCTCCCTGATGCGTGCTGAATTAGTCTTTTCAACGACTTGGTCCCTTATCATCTCCTCCTCCATATTCCCGAACTGACATGTTGTCACTAGTTCCTTCAACGCAGCAACGAACTGGTCCGTCGTCTCACCTGGGCGTTGACTCCGTTGTCTGAACCGGTAGCGTTCCGCGACGACGTTCACTTTCGGTGTGAAAAAGTCCGTAAGAGCCTCCAGCGCAGTGGCGTACTTGTCGTCAGCGACCGTCAACGTGTAAAATAGTCTTTGCCCTTCTGCGCCCAAACAATGAATAAGCAGCGCTCTCTTACGTGCCTCCGGCAGTTCCGACTCTGACATGGCGAGCAGATAGTTCTCGAAAGTCCGGATCCATGCCTTGAACGGGACCGGTGGTTCCCCGACGTTTTGTAGAAAAGGCGGCGGCTGGCTTAGGTTCAGGGCCGCCATCCTCGTCGCCAATATGTGATATTGTAATGAGAAGCGTCGACGTACTTTACTTCACTTACTTTATTTATACAAAACAATAAACCGGGAGGACGTCAGGTCATGTAGCATACACAGGTAGCATGTTGCTTCAGGCAAAGACGGTTTATAAACCAAGACCTTTCATGACGAGTTAGCTTCCTGTATGCATGTCACGTGGGCTTCTGCTCGGCCACGCCCCTTTAGAGAGACCAGAGGCAGTTTGGAGTGTATTGATTCCTATGGGACAATTTAATGTGAACACCGATTATGATCGGGCCTTTCTCCCCACGGTCACTGAAGCAAATTTTGGACTCATTTTTCACAAGCCACATCTCTTCTGAACAGTTTGACACCAAAATGGTAATTTTCAGACGGAGAGATCCGGAGAAAATCCACTTTGTTCCAGACCTGTCTCTGTCTCTACGACACACTCTCGCGAGATTTGGCACAGATCTCCTAGGCAACGTCAAACAAACGGCCGCAAACTCCCGTGAAAATGATTTAAATTATTTTTGGCATGCTAAATATTACTGTTAGTAGTGTAAATATTTTATGTTATCATAAGAAAATATAAATATCTCACTTTCATCTACCTAAAAATTGTATAAATCCACACACACGTTCACAGACGAGGTGGGGTGACGGTTGGCCACGCCCACTTAGAGAGACAGGAAGTGTATACCATTTCATATCATTGGAGCAGCCGCTCATGGAGTATCTTTCCATTTATTGAATATCTTTGCTTCAGGCAATTCCCTTCACTTCTTCTTCTCTACTCTACTCCTGCACTGTCTACTGTCTCATAGCGCCTCTAGCGTTCAGGAGGAAACACCACACTATAATAAATATTTTTATAGCATCAATCTATCATTTAGGTGCCCTGACACAACTTCACTGTTTGTTCTCTCTCTCGCTGCTCTCATTGTGTCGTGGTTGATGTTCATCACGGAGCGTTTATCTGATAAAGAGCCTCTTGTTTCCCCTCAGGATGAGTCGGCTGCAGCTTTTAAGTGAGTGAGTATTGGACTTTGATTCATCAGGTGATCAGAAACAAGACTCCAGATCAATGATAATCTCACAACATAAGTTAGAGGATGTATGAATTAGCAACTATTTATAGACAGGTTCACCTATCAATACAAAAGGTGATGATATAATTCCACTGCCCCCTAGTGGTTCATCTTGTTATTGCAGGTTTAATTACTTGTATAAATTATTGTGATTTATATAAGGACACTACATAGGTACATTACATATACACAGATCTGAGGCAGAAATATACATTTTAAAATTGTATGGTAAACTTAATATGATTATGAATACACCAGATACTCTCTAGTGAAGACTAAAGAGATGTAAATTAAAGCTCAGCATCGTAATTAACGGCTTTTATTCAACTTTTAGTTCTGAAGCAAAGTGAAGAGAGAAGATAAAAATTATATTTAATCATAAAAATCCATCAGTATTCTTGTTTACTTGACTTTGGGAGGAATAATTAAGAATAAACTACTGCCCTCCTCAGCATACAGTATCATCATCATAATCATGTAGCCATCATTTTTGAGTTTTTCCACTTAAACTCACAAGTAAAAAGTACAAATTTAAAGACACTCACCTTCTCCTCCAGAGAAAGACGAACCTCCTCTCAGTAAAACAAAAAACAAAATGCTATCCTCCACTTTTCTGAATGAAAGCAGAAATAAAACATTCACAGTTGAATCAAGTGGGAGTAAATAAAACCACAGAAGAATTAATCTATATATATTAATATCATGTATCAGGAGAGGTGAAGTGTGCGTCTCACCATCCTCGTCCAGGAGGCAGCGCTCACTCTGACTCTCAGGTGCAGTGAACCAAGAAACACCGATGACTGCTGCTCGTCCTCCTCCAGAGCCGCTGCACTCGTCCACATATGTCTCTCTCTCTCTCTCGTTCTCTCTCTTTCTCTTTATTTTCCCAGTGCACCCCTCCCTCCCTCCCTCCCTCTCTCCATCCATCGCTCTCACATCACACACAAACACACACACACACACACCACTTTACTGCAACACACTGCTTTTGTTCAGCCACCAACTTGAAAATCAATTCCTCCTCCTCCTCCTCCTCCTCCTCCTCCTCCTCCTCCTCCTCCTCCTCCCATCATCCAGGGCTCGGGGCGTCATGTCAACCACCGCGGCCATGCATGTGACCATAAACCCTGTAATTATTGAAAGAACGGAGGAGGAGGAGGTGCAGCCTGCAATTGAACGCATCATCCACACTGCACTGACTGGCCATTGAACTGAAATGGCACTAATTACCAAGCCTTAGCCAACTGTGTTTTTTTTTTTTTCAGACATAATTTAGTTAACTCATCATCCTCCTGCGTGGAAAAGAGACAAATTGACATTTTCAGATTCTCGACTTCCCGATTGTCTCGACTTCTCCTGAGGGACAAATAGAAACACACATCAGAAGATTAAGATTCTCACTATTCCTGTGACATTTGGGAAAGCTTTCACAGCTCAGCTCCCGGCAGTCTCTCTGACTGTCTGTGTCTGTGACTCGGTGCTGGATGCTGGATGGATGTTACAAGCCGGTGCTCCTCCTCTCAACAGGGACAACAACAGAAACATTTAGGCTCAGATTAAAACCCATATTTCAAAACAAATCAAAAAATCTAATCTGTTTTTTTTCCAAACGCTATCAAAACAGATTCCAACAAACCACTTAGAGCTGGGACTGACCTCTGGCCCTCTATCTGTGCACAGCAGTGTCCAACGTGAATGCTAATACACAGGAGATGCTTGCATTTTTATAGAGGGGGAATAGTTTTCAGCGGCTCCAGCAGAGTGTCTCTAATGAACAGATAACAGCTTCACAGGAGGAGGAGGAAAGAGAGAACGAGAGAAAGAAAGAAAGAAAGAAAAAAATCCTGCAGGACATCTCCAGGTAATTGTCTGTCTGAACGGCTGCATGCCAACAAGTCTGTCAGATACTGTGTCTAACAACGACGCATCAAAACATCTTCAAATACGTATTTTAAGTTTTGTAATTGACATCATGAAGTTTCTAAAGGCGCCAAATATGGTGTGTTCATTTTTTAAATATCTTACATCCTAGAGCTTGAACAAATACATTTTGTATAATACTGTGTTGCATATGTTTTTTTGCAACCTCAAAGGGCTGAAATTTGGGCCTCGGGTTCATATTTATTCACATTTTGAAGCAATAATCCATCTTTCAGTCGAGTGCATTTCCAATGAGCTTAAGACCAAAGCCGTCACACACTCTTAGCGAGCAACACACTGTGAGAGGGAAAAATAAAATATATGAATTATTTATCATTTCTGGACCGGTCGTTTTTCTTTTTCTTTTTTTACACAGGTTGCTGCCGAATTTTGAGACAATAATAAAAAGTCAGGAGTAAAAATAGATGATAAGGAGGTTTTCTATTATTATTCTTGGAAGACGTCTTAAAATAAACTCCCAAAGCCTCATGGGAATTTAAAGCAGGAGTGAACTGATATGCAAAAGAGTTTTTCAGGAAAAGGAAGAGAGTCTTGTTTTCATAAAGGCGGCACTAAAATAGCCCCGTGAATTATTTCATGTGTGCATGAAACATATTCGTTTAATTTATTAATGTTATCTAGGCCAGTGCAATATTGGAAAAAAAGAAATTGGCAAGATCTAATCTGTTGCTGCTCAGATCCGGAGGAGGAGGAGGAGGAGGAGGTGTTGTCCTCGTCTGTCTGAAGCACCACAGTGGCATCTAGTGGAACTGAGGGGGTAAAATAAAACCAAACATGAACAAACACAGAAAAAAAATAAAGCACAACTTCCTTTCCTGTGGAAAAAAAACAAAAAAAAGGTGGGCCCCTGCAACACAAACAGAGGGGCGATGAAAGCTGCACAGATGTTTTGTTTGTGTTGCATCTTTTCAAAAACCACATTGAAGTGTGGGCGCCTCTGAGCAGTTCATCGAGTGTTGATACGCTGAGAGAGGAAAAGGTGTCGATGTCGACTCACGCACACAGGAAGCTCTCGTCACTTTACCGAAACAAAACGATGATACAAACTGAGAAAGAGGAACAATCGAGGGGCACGCTGCAGTTATGTCATAAATGTAGGCTATATATAGAGAGTTTCTATATATAACATACAGTGGCCAAAATGATTCCCTAACACTTGGCATTTCAGTTGTTGAATTGGCCATTAATCATCATTATGCGCTATAAATAGAGCCATCATAAGAAAGTTTAGGTCAAGTCATTTACAAAGTCTGGACCTCGACCTCATTGTGCAAATTTGGGGCGAGTTGGAAAATGAACTGGATGGATCTATTTTACATTCACAGGAAAACCTTTGGCTTGAGTAGCAGAAGGCAGGATGCGATAACTTTATGTTGAAGTTCTCAGGGAATATATTGACACATGCAGTAACCATCTGCATGTTTCATGATCACTGTGAAATTAAATCATATTTTGGAGGCAGAAAAATGTCAGGTATTTTCAGATCAGTCAGTTGTTCTAATAATTTTGGCCACCACTGTATGTTTATGTAAAAAATAATATGAAACTATTAGAAATGTCATATGTTAACACGTCTAGTCCATTGGAATATGTATGGTTATGTATGTTGGTTAACCTAAAATATGCATTGATCCTCAAGATTGTTATATAAAAAAAAGCATTTTATATATATGATTTTTTATTTATATGCTGTTTAATTAATGTCTGTAATTAACATTGCAACATTTTATACCAAATAAAAAAAAGATCATATAGATATTTTTAAACATATGTACATATGCATATTTTACAGTGGTTATAAACTTGATATATATAGAGGATGTTTATATGTGATGGTAGTAGTGACATACATGTCAACGTAATTCTTGATAAAGGTACATAAATGTCAAACATTTTCAACATTTTGGCAAATTGGCCCATTGCCATCCCTATATAGTTTTAGCAGTGGGTTATTTTTAGAACAGCGGAGCAGAGCCGCGAGCTGCTCAGAGCTATACGGAGGCTCATGTCGATTTCTTGTTTCTCTCATCAAACTCATCAAATACACAATCCAACAACTATCCCTTTAAGTAAATTAGTGAGACATTGAATGTTGACCTGATGATGGGTTTAAAGTGTTTAAATCATATTTAATGATGATTGTGATGTTAATTTCAAAAGTCACTAAAATTAATCTCTGTTCTTTACTTTGTGCCGATTCTTTCAACAGTGTTTCATGTTTCCAGGTTGGACAAGTGAAGACGTCGACCTGCTGGTGCTGCAGCACCTCAGCTCAGGAGAAGGACTCGGTCTCTGGGCTCCTTTCAGTGTCTGAAGACAAATCCCAGGACGATCGGTCCGACGTCTGTGGAGACGTCTCACTAAAAAACCAACTGGATGTTAAACTCTGAGGAGAGACGTCCACAGATGTAGCTTCATCCTCTGGGGATTAAAACCTGCCTGTGGAGGATTTCTGTGGCGGCAGCTTGAGGGGCCAAAGACATGAGAGAAAAATTTAGATATGCACTTCAGTGTTTCACCCCGAGGCGACCTGAACAGAAACCGTCTCTTGTTGCTCTTTCTTCCTTTGTTTCTCTTGTATTCTCTTCATCAGGTAAACCCTCCTCCTCTCCTCCTGCTCCCTGAAGAAGGAGGCAGAGATGTTCCTGCGCAGCCTCCTGGCGTAGACCTCGGCGAACACCAGGCAGTAGCTCAACAGCCACAGACATCCCAGCAGCAGCGTGACTCTCAGGTCTGGAGCTGACGTCGTTGTCGCATCGCAGAGCGACGGCTCGGGGCTGAACGTCCACCTGTAGTCCCTGTGGAAGTCGGTGAGCGGGGTGTCGCAGCGCTGAGATAACAGAGAGCAGGCATGGAAGGAGAGCTTCACCTGGAGAAACACAACAAAAACAAACATATGTAAAAAAAACAAAAAAAAAAACAACAACAACTGAAAAGTGAGTAACCCTTTAATTAACAGGCCGTTAATTACGTGATAATGTCAAGAAATAGCCAAGAAACAACAATTAATTGCGTTGTAATATACACACATTTTGGTCCAAATGGTGACGATTGTTTTACGAGCCGATTGGCGGGAGAACACACCACAGGAGAAAGATAATCTTGAGAGCCTATAGCCTAATAATCTGGCGATTTTTGTCCTTGGTCGGAAGGGGGAAAATCGGGGCAAAATCAGACAGATTATCTTTATGTGTGTGGTAGGCTTAAGGATTCGAGTCATATAGGCCTACCATAGATATTTGATTGTTTTTTGAGTGTTTGTTGTGGTTGAAAGAATTGCCCCCATAGGTTGTCGCTATCCCTAGCGCTGGGTGGCCATGGTGTAACTCCGGTTTTTTGCTCCCCCCAACACTGGGTGACCATCACCATTCTCCTTTAAGGCCTTTATTTTAGGCTATATGGCTAATTCTATATTTGGCTAAAGCTGCGTTCACACCGGACCTTTTGTTTTTCTTGCTGGCGACGAGTTTACATGTTAAGTCAATGCAAACGAGCGATTGAGCGTTTAATCGCTCAAGAGAAAAATCGCTGGGGATCCGAGCGACAGCGCTCAGTGCTGATTGGCTGCCGTAATCTATGTGTAACTATGACAACTACTGAAATCATGGAAACGCAATACAACTCTGCCAGTCCAGCAGAGCAAAGCCGACTTGATGTTGTACGGCGCTTGTGGGACTTCCACAACAGGTAAACAGCGGCAGCAGGTACAATGTCAGCCATGCTGGGCCAATACAAACGGGAAGAGAATCGCTTGAATGACGTCATCAGAGCGATCTGTTGTATCGCTCCAAACTGACGAGCGACTGCAGCTGCGTGACAGAGCGTTTTTTTTGGAGCGACACGAGCGACAGCGACAAAAACAAAAGGTCCGGTGTGAACGCAGCTTAATTCTTAACATCATCACGTAATCAACAGCCTGTAAATTAAAGGGGTTACCTAAAGAGACAAATGAGCTGCAGTGGTGAGACAGACCGTGAGCTGTGTTACCTTGTAACTGACACTTATGGCTGCAGACGTGGGTGGAAAATCCAGCAGCCAGGGCACAACCACCTCCACTATGTGATACACAACGTGATCTAAAGTCACTATTGCAGTGATCGCAATGAAGTATAAAGTCACAACGACCAGTGACACGAAGCACGAGGCGCACTCCTCACTCGTGACTTTACACCTGGTGGTGGTGGCGAGTTTCCTTTTAGCAGTTTTCTTCTGATCAGTGGGCGTTGTTTCCCTGGAGACGTGGCGGTTGTCAAACTGAACCGAGGTCAGGTAGGACTTCAGGTAACGAGCCGCTTCGAAGATCAGCAGGGCGACGAACAGGGCGGCGAGGATCCTGTTGGCCAGCAGCTTCCCGTCTCTGAGCAGGTTCCCGGCGTGCGAGAAGTTCCCCTCCATCTGTCCGATCATCTCCTTGAACCGGCGTTTGACCCCGGTGACGTTGACGTACGTGAACTGATCGAGCGTCCTCAGGTTGGTCACGAAGCTCAGGTCCTCCCGCTTCACCTTGATCGTCTCTTCGACCAGGTCTCGCTTCACTTTGTTCCAAGGCTCCGACGAGCTCAGCAGGGTCCCGGCGAAGCCCTCGGCCGTGCACTTGAGGACTCGCGCCACCGCCCCGACGTTCGCCGCCACGTTTGGGACGACGTTCACCACCAGGATCATGACGGAGGCCGAGACCAGCAGCGTGCGGCCCTGTCGGGTGCAGACGGTCGGCAGCGTCATGGTGAGCACGCAGCGCAGCGGGTGGCACAGCGACGAGACCGCCGACACGGTCAGAGCGTAGAGGACGGCGGTCGGCACGGAGACCTCGGGGTCGTACCTCAGAGTCCGGAGGAGCCAGTGGTGGAGGAGGAGGCCGGTGACGACGGAGAGAGACAGACAGAGGGACAGGAGGGCGAGGACGTCCCGGCCAGAGGAGGGCGAAGGAGCGGAGTAAACGTCCCAGAGATTAAACAGGACGGATCCGAGCGTCTGCCTCCAACACGAGGCTCGGCTCCTGAGGACGGAAACCACAACTTTAACTTTAAAGCAGATATCAGTGGAATGTTTTTGTTAATATAAGTCCTAAATAGTCCTATTTTCCGTCAGCAATCACTTACATGAAGTATTTCAGCCTAAACACGAGTCTCTCCGTCACTCTGCTCTGCTGTAACCCGAGGAGAAAATTTTCCTTGTGGGATACAAGTGTTATCCAATGAGGGGAGAGAACGGCATGAAGGGCTGTGTGTGCAGCCAAGGGATGCGCGTGAATGTGGTGACGTAGCACGAGGACCAATTGATGCCTGACAAGGGCGGGGGCTGCTAACTCATGGTGCGTTCAAGGAAACTCGTACTTTGTGTTTTTCCTTCCTGTGAAGTCATACCAGTTCGATCTGGTACGAGTTCACGGGTCGGAAGTTACGAGTGGCCGTTATAGGGAACTTTCACAGACAACAGGACGGTAAAAACACGAGCTACGGGTTACCTGGAACGCTACCAAGTCGTAGTTGTGACTTGAAGCTGTAACTTACGGTTTCAAAAGCCTGCCTTGAACACAGCATTAGCCGAAACGGCCGTGCCGCTGTTATCTGCTTTAACTTTAAAGGAGAGTTTGACATTTTGATAAATACACTTCGTAGCAGGTGACGTTAGTTTAGTTTAGATAAAGACTGGGAACTGGGGCGTCGTTTAGCTCGGTGCAGAGCAGGCATTACATATGTAGAGGCTATTATCCTCACTACAGCGGCCCCGGTTCAATTCCCTGAGTGGCTGCTTGCTACTCCTACATGTCCTGTCAATTAAAGGCCTAAAAGCCCCCCCCCCCCCCCCCCCCCCCAAAAAAAATACTTAAAGCAGAAGTAAGCGATCCGGTCGTTTTGGCTAACTTCTTGTCAGCCGATGGAGTTAGCAGTCCCCGCCCTCGTCCCTACGTCACCACATTCACGTGCATCCCTTGGCTGCACACACAGAGAGGACTGCCCCTTTATGCCGTTCTCTCTCCTCATTGGATAAAGGCTGTAGGATACAAGGAAAGTTTTCTCCTCGGCTTACAGCAGAGCAGAGTGACTGACAGACCCGTGTTTCAGACCAAACACTCTATATAAGTGATTGCTGTCGGAAGATATAACTATTTAAGACTTATATTACTAACACAAACATTCCGCTTACTTCTGCTTTAAAATAAAAACAGGTCGCTAATTACTAATAATGTCAAGACATAGCCAAGAAATAACAATTAATTGCATCATAATGTCTAGAAATAGTCTAGAAATAACGTCCAATTTCATAGTAATGTCAAGAAATATCGCCAAGAAATAATGATTGATTGCGTAGAAATAACGGTCAATTGCAATTTTTGCTTGTTATTTTATGGCGTCATTGGTGTTTTAGTGATTGTCTGTTTGAGTGTTTGCCAACAGAGTTTCGTTGTGCAGCTGTACAATGACAATAGAGTCTTCTTGAATCTTGAAGTTCAAAGCTTGAAAAGCATGTGTAATCTTTTGCCTTTATGAAAAACATGACATTATTATTAAATTGACCGTTATTTCTAGGATACTTCTTGACATTATCACGTAATTAATTGTCATTTCTTGACATTATCACCTAATTAACGGCCTGTAAACTAAAGGGTTACCAAAAAAAGAGAGACTGGAAACTGACTAAATATTATACAATAATACAACAAGTCACAACAGATCAAAATCTCTCAGGACGTGTGTGTGTAAAGGAGTGGAAAACAGTTCTCTACAAATCTGTTACAAAACAAAAACAAAAAAAGAAATCACTTGTGTATGACTCATCGTGTACAGCTGTGAACACCGACTCACAACAAGAAGGTTCCTGGTTCAGTTCCCAGGTCAAAAACCATCACACTTGACTCTAAATTGTGTATGAATGATCCCTTCAAACTACAGTACGTCATAAATACATGTCTGTGATATAGATATCAGTGACCGTTTCCATTACAGTAATGAAACATGAGTCAAAAAAACTGTAAAATACTTTGATTATAAAAAGTATATTCCAACACTGTTGTATAATTTGTTCCACATTTACAGAACCTGATGACAAACAACTGGATGAACTGACTCACTGTAAAACCGGGAGAATAAAAAGATTGTAGAACGTAATAAAAATCTACTAGAAACTGCCAAACAAAAACAACTGAACCAACAAAACGATGCCAAACACAAACTGATTATCTGGACATACTAAACAAAGATGTAATGTTTCAACATCCTTCCTGAAGCTGGATGGCACATTACTGAGCAAACTATAAGAAAACAGTGAAAAATCAAAACACAAAATTGCTGCTGGACAGAAAACAAGGAGCGGAAATTTTCACACTTTTACACATTTTATACATTGTGCATAATACAAATTATAGAGATAGATGGATAGATAGATAGATAGATAGATAGATAGATAGATAGATAGATAGATAGATAGATAGATAGATAGATAGATAGATAGATAGATAGATAGATAGATAGATAGATAGATAGATAGATAGATAGATAGATAGATAGATAGATAGATAGATAGTATTTTACCTGAGAGCAGCGATGACCTTCATTGCGGCGGTGAACTGTTGGACTGTGGAGGTGAAAAGAGGAACTTCCTGTCACAGTCACAGTCATGTTGGTGTTTGTGTGTCGCCTTCAAGTTCCCACGTGGGAAAAATGCAAAAAAGCCACTTTTTTTCTTCTCACCATGTGAACCGACGTGAGGCAGAATCATATGGACGGATGAGATGTGACACACTCACATGCACAATGTGACTCAACGAGGTCTCACCAACGAACGCCACAGTCGCCGTGATGTCACCGATGTCATGTGTCCCGTGTGTGTGTGTGTTTGATTCACACACTGAGATTGACAGAGTGCAGAGCAGCGGTTTGGTTCACAACCTTTTTTGGCTCGTGAACCCATTCTGACATCACAGATTTCTGGCGACCTCAGCCGTCAATCAAGATGCGCCAGCTGAGATATTTTTATATGCTGCATTTTATTCAAACTCGATTTCTATTCGAGAAAGTGAAAGTATAGAATACAGTTGTTTAAGATTGTCTGTGGTGTTTTTAATCATAATTTTAAAAAGAACAATAATTATGGTAGTTTAGAAAAAAAAAGGCAGTAGCTACCGGTAATTTCTTTTATCAATTACTAGACACTTCAGGCGACCCCATTTGAATTCCAGGTGACCCCACGTGGGGTCCCGACCCCAAGGTTGAAAACACTGGTGTAGAGGGGCCTGGACCCGGACCCGGACTCACTTCTACAGGCCCAATCTCAGGACTTGAAAATCAGATTGTTCTTACATCGTCCGTCCATCATCGTCCTCTGTCCCTCAGTGTGAAGCTGGAGACACGTTCGCCGCTGTTTGTCCACATGTATAAATACATAAAACATTTTAATGTTAACTTCAAGGTGCATTTTGACAAGAAACATCTAAACTCCAAACAATTGTGTCACACAACCTGCCAGATGACCGCGAATAATCAGATTTAGACCTCATTTTTTGAATAATCTGAGTTTTATACCTTTTGTTGTTTTATCAATTTATTATTTAGTAAACATCATTATTATCTATGATCAGCTCACTCCTTAATGAGCTTACCACCGTGTTACAGTACATGTCTGTTAATTAACAGTGTTTCTTGTTTTTTTTTTTTTTTTTTTACTATAGAGCAGTGTTTTTAACCTTGGGGTCGGGACCCCATGCGCCTGGAATTCAAATGGGGTCGCCTGAAATATCCAGTAATTGATATTATTATTCTTTATAAAAAATATGATTAAAAACACCACACACAATCCTAAACAACTGTATTCTATACTTTCACTTTCTCAAATTTAAATCAAGTTCAAATAAAATGCAGCGTATAAAAAAAATATCTGAGCTGGCGCATCTTGATGTGAAAATGGGGTCAATCACGAGCCAGAAAAGGTTGGGAACCACTGGATTAATGACTCAGAGTTAAACTGTGACTGATGCTTCTTTGTTAATATGTCACTGGTCTTATTCACTTGTTCCTGGTGTCAATGTGTAATTTGACATTTGTGTGTGTTATACCGTCTGTATATACGTAGGCTATACTCTAAATACTGAAGATCCACTTTTCCTCCTCATGCACCTGTAGCATTGATCAACCTGCAGAATAAAACTTTTTCACTTTAAATCTGTAATTACATCACACTTCACTTCCAGATGTTCCTGTTTTTTTTTTTTTTTTTTTTTGCTGATCTCCACTTCCTTTATTTGAACCCACCATTTCCTTACTCGTCATGTTTTCGTCCCTTCAATTGTTCTTTCATTTCTTGGCACTTTATTATTTTTTTTGTTTCATTGTGTTTAATTTTTACAAACAAGCTCATCGTTGTTTCTTGTGTCTACGACCTTTTAACTTCTCATTTGCTACAGATGAGTTACTACATGTATGTTAGATTAAATTAAATTATATATCCAGTGTGTCACTACAGACAAATAAGATTCAAGAATTAAAGAAAAAAAAATCCTAATCATGAAGATGTCGTGTGGTTCGTCTTGTGCTGACTTTTCAGTACGTCCTGTTCTGGCCACTCAGGTATTTTATAGTTTTGCATGTAGACGCCACGTGACCTTCCGCACTGACCCCTGCAAACACTGAGTAATCACACAACCTCACACAAGTTAACTATTGTTGTTGAGCCTTGTGACTTCAGACGCTTTACAACAGCAGGTAAACACCGGGAGGGATTTACAACCGTAACCTGCAGAAACACGACGACCAGAGTTTAAACGTTTCTGTTGGTTTTCCATTAAAACCTAAAACACAAATGATCTGATGCAGATGTTCTGGTAATGACAGGTAAACACACACACACAGACACACACACCATGTACATCAAACTAAATGATCATAATACAAACTCAAACCGTTTTATTCGTAACAGCAGTCGAACTTTAGGAATGAAAATCACATTGCCTAGAAAAAACATAACAAATTTACACTTTGATTAGTCGGGATTCATGATCTAATAATGTAGAAAAAGATTTAATTTAAAATATTTTTCTCTATGCGTCGCGGCTTTGGTCAATAAACACGAGCCGTGTTAAAAACACAAACATGTAACATGATCTCTTAGTGATTCTACACAAAAATATATATATTTAATAAAAGATGTTTCTGTCATTGTTTCAGCAGAGGTCGACCTAGTAGCATCAATACAAAAAAAAAGAGAACTCTTAAAATCTAAAGTTGCTGTTGTTTTGTTGTTCTTGTTGTTCTTGTTGAGGTTACATTGTTTGTCCAGTTTTATAAAGGTTCAATACACTGCAAAAACTCAAATATCTTACCAAGAATATTTGTCATATTTCTAGTCAAAACAAATCTCATTATACTTAAAATAAGACTCAACACATAAAAAGTAGCTTGTTTTTAGACACTTTTTTTTACTTCTTTCAAGCAAATTTTCACTTGAAATAAGTAGAAAAATCTGATAGTGGAGCAAGTTTTTCTTCCTTATTACAAGCACAAAAAAACTTTCACTGGCAGATTTTTCTACTTATTTCAGGTGAAAATTTGTTTGAAGCAAGTGAAAATGATCTAAAAACAAGTTAATTTTTAGGTGATGAGTCTCAATTTAAGTGGAAAGAGATTAGTTTTGACAAGAAATTAGACATTTTGACAAGAAATAAGACAAATATTCTTGAAAAGATTTTGAGTTTTTACAGTGTAGGAAGTGAAGCAGCTGCTGCTTTATTTCAAACCTGTAAGCTGGAGTGCGTTTAAACACCTCACGGCCCTAAAAGGACAATTGAACATATAACAACAGACTCATTGAATGCATCACAGCAGGTAACAGCTTTACATTGCCCCCACCCTCTCCTTCTCCCTCCCCCCAAGACACAACTTTTTGTCCCTGTTCAGTGTTTTGAATCTTAACTCGTGGCGTTCAGCGATTGGACGGAGGCGACGAAGCGAACGTCGGTGGCGACCGCCGTCTTGTTGGCGGTCTGAGCCCAGTCGGGATACGAGTTCAGGTCGAACATGGCGACGCCCCACGTGTTCATGGCCAGAGAGACGGAGAGGACGCCCAGGATGTTCATGACGATGCCGGTCTTCACCTGAGAGGACGGATTCATGTTTATTTTTTATCAATGAATTCACAATAAAACAACTAAAAAGCAAACACAACATCTGTAGTCAAAAAGAACGAAGAAGTAAACATCTTATACTATCTGCTGCTCCTTCATTAATCATCAATTAACTGATCGAATAATTCAATAAAACAGAACAAAGCAAAACTTTATGAACCATTTTATTGTATTTATGCAACAAACTGGTTCTAATTATTCCTTTAAATATAATGTTTGTTTTATATTCTGTGATTTCTTTGTTGACATTCTTACATAAATGATCCATTGATTTAGTCCTGACTAGTTTACAGTATTTAATGTCTTTCTGTCTTTTTCCAAACCTTTTTTGGGATTTTGTTGGAAAAGTTTCCTTGTGAGTGTGAGTGAAATTTACAAAAAACTGTAAATCTACTGAGTTTTGAGAGTTTAAATCACTTTAAACGTGTGAATAATGAGTTGGATGGATCTGTATCGACGTCTACTGACTCATTTTTACTATAAGTGAAAAGTGAAAACTGGTTTATTTTATTTTAGGGGAACTATCATTGAGTTATAAAAAATGCTAATGAATCTAATTAAATTTGTGTGACAGATATTTTCATTTTTTTGTCAGTCAAATTCTCATCTATCCTGACACCTCACAACTCATTAAAGCAGATATCATCGGCACGGCCGTTTCGGCTAATGCTGTGTTCAAGGCAGGCTTTTGAAACCGTAAGTTACAGCTTCAAGTCACAACTACGACTTGGTAGCGTTCCAGGTAACCCGTAGCTCGTGTTTTTACCGTCCTGTTGTCTGTGAAAGTTCCCTATAACGGCCACTCGTAACTTCCGACCCGTGAACTCGTACCAGATCGAACTGGTATGACTTCACAGGAAGGAAAAACACAAAGTACGAGTTTCCTTGAACGCACCATGAGTTAGCAGCCCCCGCCCTTGTCAGGCATCAATTGGTCCTCGTGCTACGTCACCACATTCACGCGCATCCCTTGGCTGCACACACAGCCCTTCATGCCGTTCTCTCCCCTCATTGGATAACACTTGTATCCCACAAGGAAAATTTTCTCCTCGGGTTACAGCAGAGCAGAGTGACGGAGAGACTCGTGTTTAGGCTGAAATACTTCATGTAAGTGATTGCTGACGGAAAATAGGACTATTTAGGACTTATATTAACAAAAACATTCCACTGATATCTGCTTTAAGTTTGCTTTTCCCAAGATTCAGTGATAATTTATTCATAACAATCAATGTTTTTCATTATTTCCAGTTCTTTTTCAACCACATCCAGCACCTGTGTTATATTGTAATAAAGTTGTATCATCTGGAAACAGAAAACACTTGAGTTTGGACTCATAATAATAAACAGTTTTGGGCCAAGTAAGACATGTTGTGTTATGTGTTCATGTATGACGCTGCGGTGCTGAGTGCAGCTGTACCATGTCTTTGACCAGCAGATGTCCGGAGGCGAAGGCGATGGAGTTCGGAGGCGTCGACACCGGCAACATGAAGGCGTACGAACATCCAACTGTGGCAGGAATCATGAAGTACAGAGGGTTCACGGAGATGTGGATCGCCTGCACACAAAGAGAGAGTACATTAAACACAAGTAGTTAAACTCTTATTTAAAAATTATATTAAGTAAAACCTGTATTAAAAGTCCTGAATCTTTCATCCTGATGTTTGTGACTTAAAAAAACCTCATTTTACTTTTTATAAGAAGATGCTATCAGCTCTGTGCGACTGATCCTGGACACTGTGGCTGATGATAAGATGTATTTTATTTAATAAATAGTGCTCACTGCCTGGTTTTCAGAGGAAGTTATGTGTATTTTCAGCATTTCCAACTGAAATAAAATCAAAATTAAGTTGAATTCTTGTTGGTTTTTGTTCAGTTTTATAGTTTGTTCAGCATTAAATAAAAACTGAGCTCTCGTGAGTCCTGTAAACGACTCTTTTGGCAGTTTAGTAGTAGTATTTTTTACTTTAACAGAGTTTTTTTTTTCTTTCTTTTTTTAACAGTACTAGTACAGCGGCTAAGCATGAAAATTGTGCACTTTTTGAAAGAAACATGAAACTTCTACCATAGTTAGTTTATACCATGAGGTTTATTTTAAGATCGGGAGGGAAGTCAGATTTGACCTCTGAGGCCCGGGAGAGGTCAAATCCAAGATGGCCGCCAATAATATTCAAAAATGCCTATCGCTGGAACCAAACACAGTAGAAAAACACTTAAGGTGTCATTTCCCACTAATTTTTGGGTGCCCATTCTGTTGGTGATACCTTTGAGACCAATAGAATTCAAAAAAATGCATTTAGATCAATGTGGAGGTCAAATAATGCAGACATAGGGAGGTGAACAGTGCAAAAAGGTAGTTTATTTCCAAAATAATAGCCTAACAGTGATGATGATGTTAATAATGATGATAATAGTGCCAATAATAATAATCATTATCATAATAAGTTCTTTTTTTTAACTGATTTATTATTAACTCATTGGCTGCCAGCCATTTTCAGAGCAGAGAGCTGCATACTGCCAGCCGTTTTAGAGCATTTTTTACAGACCCTTTCAAGACCCACAGAATATTGTGTTCATGTAAACATGTAAACACCAAAACTACCAAGATTAAGAGTAGACTCTCTTCTTTCATTAAGAAAAAAAAGTTTGTTTCTACCTTTTTCCATTCTTTAGTAAACGGCAGTAGAACATTGGCTGGTTTCGCCAAAAACACCTGTTTTTGACCAAAACACCTGTTTTTGACCAAAACACATTCAAGAAAATGCATTTATGTAAAGGTGCAAATCTGCAATTTAATAATACTGTCGCCCTCCTCTTTCCGCGGAGAGAGGGGTGGTGTCCGACGCTGTGTGGAAGCATTGCGAAGGCCCATGGAGGGGAGTTGACACAATGTGCTTTCGCCCAGTACTCTGAATTAGAGTTCTCAATTTCAACCCAAACCCGAGTAAGGCCGATGGGTCGGGTTGGTTTGGCACGAGATGCTGTGTATATCTCCAAAAAACCACAATGTTTTTGTGGCCGAAATTGAATCAGTTTCACCCGCTGATAAGGTGCTGCTGCGTCACCAGCACCATCTGCTCTCGCTGCAAAGAAAGCATTTCACTTTTTTAGTTTAGTTTTCTTTTTTTTTGTTGGGCTGGGCTGGGTTTGGCCAGACAACTAATCCTGGTGTATCGAGCTCTGTCGGGTCCGGGCTTAAAACCCACGGGCCAAGTCAGGTCGGGTTGTAATTTTCAGGCCCGTTGAGAACTCTACTTTGAATGTCAAAGTGAATGAAGTGCAGGTAAACGGAGGGAGTAGCTATTGGCACTTTACCACTACACAGTCACGGCACGGCTCAGTAAAGGTGCTTTTCCATTACAGCTGAGTTCTCTAGTTCCTCCTCAGCAGGGGTGGGGGGATCGCAAGGCCACACTGTTTCTCTCTCTATTTTCGATCTTCTCGTCAGCTCCAAACTCACTTGTCTGTTCCTCGATTACGGACCACAGCGTGGTTTTCCACACAGCATCATTTAACTCGGGTGAAGGAATAACAACGGTCTCGGTACAGATGAATTCTCATGTCGGACATCGCGCTCACGACTCTTCCAGTGACAACGCTCTGCCCAATCAGTGGAAGGCAGTCGGCTGACGTCACGTTTTAGGTATGGCCGTTCCAGGATTGAGGACTACGGCCCTCTCCAGGAGCCGAGCTGGTCCTCAAAGGGATGAGGGACGGCCGCAAGGGTGGCTGGTGCCCTGAGGGGACCTCTACACGACGCTGGCTGGCCCTCTATAACGGGAACCCCGCCTGGCTGCATCCCACCGGCTGGCGGTCAGCTGGGGGCAGTTTGGGCTCGTAATGATTATAGAAGGTGGCGGACCAGCTGCTGATGCAGAAATGGGTCCGTATGGGCTGTATCATGTCGTAGTACTCACGATGGCGCCTGACGTGCAGGTAAACACGGAAAGCCGTATGACCTAGTAGCCAAATGCCTCGTCATCGAATTAGTGACACGCATGAATGGATGAACGAGATTCCCACTGTCCCTACCTACTATCTAGCGAAACCCCCTGACAACCGGGTTTTGATTACAGCGAGTAGAGCCGTTGGTGACAGGGTCTGCGCGTGGCCGGATGGTGGTCCGCCGGTCCTCTCCAATCTCGCACCGCATGTTTGTGGAGAACCTGGTGCTAAATCACTTGCAGACGACCTGATTCTGGGTCAGGGTTTTGTACGTAGCAGAGCAGCTCCCTCGCTGTGATCTCTTGAAAGTCAGCCCATGATCCAAGCTTTTGTCGGTCTGAGGGTGTGGGCCCCCAGTTGGCAGTCCCCCTCATCCCTCACCGGTGGACCAGGGGCACGGTGGCAGCCCTCAGTCAGGCAAGGATAGAGGAGGAGGAGCACCAAGTGGACCGGAGCCTGAGAGCCAGGGAGAGAGTAACAAGCGGCTGTGGTGTACTAGTCAGTGGCGGCCGGTCAATAGGGGGCGCTAGGGCGCCGCCCCCATCAAAATTTCAGGAAAAAAGTGTAGACACAGTAAACATAAATATAATAAAAAGTAATTACCATATCTGTTCAGTGTTCACTCATACAATGGGTTTTACTTTGAAATTCGTAAGCCTTTCCATTCCATATTGGGTTTATTCTGGGTTGTTTCATACATTTCAATAGCGAGGGGCGCCGGCCTAATGAGTGTGTATGTGGGCTCTTAAACTTTTGGCTTCCATGTGACTTCATGCTGGTCTCTAATTGGTCACTTCAAGATTCTCCTCCGGGCGCAGCTCTCTGCGCCTGTGGCCAATCAGCGCGTTTGGGTCATTTTTTCATCCAATCGGATTGATTCATGATACCTGACCTGTCAATCAAAGTCACTCACCTGGCAGCGGCGACGTGCCTGTCACTCAAACAGCTACAGACTCACCCGCGTGCACCGTTAATATAATACATCCATGGCGTGCACACGGAGCAGACAGAAAACAACAACAAGACAGGAGACAATGGCGGCCGCAGCAAAAGAAAAATCTGTTGTTTCAGGTTATGTTCAGAGTTTCATCCTAAAATCGGCTATAAAGGCGCCGCTGTTTCACTATTTAGCCTAACTAATTTTCAGCTGCGTCACCTTTACTTTGAAAGTCCAGTGGGGCTAGATCAGAACGGAGCGTTTGTACGGAGGGAGAGATCAGCTGATCCGCTGCTGACTGCTGTTTACTGCTGGATGTGAAGTTAGCAATGCTCTTTATTTATCTTATTTATCTGACGCCCCCCCAATTTATTTTAGCACCAGCCGCCACTGGTACTAGTGCCACGAACAGAGCCGAGAGACAGTGTCTCTTTAACTCATTGGCTGCCATTGATGTCTATAGACATGTTGTTTCTGTTGTATATTAACTTCAAAGTCACTGTTCTGCTTGACATGTTTCTTTCCACAAAAAGCTTGTTTTCTCAGTGTTCTGGTCAAAAACAGGTGTTTTTGGCGAAACCAGCCAATGTTCTACTGCCGTTTACTAAAGAATGGAAAAAGGTAGAAACAAACTTTTTTTCCTAATGAAAGAAGAGAGTCTATTCTTTCTCTTGGTAGTTTTGGTGTTTACATGTTTACATGAACACAATATTCTGTGGGTCTTGAAAGATCTGTAAAAAAAATGCTCTAAAACGGCTGGAAGTATGCAGCTCTCTGCTCTGAAAATGGCTGGCAGCCAATGAGTTAATAATAAATCAGTTAAAAAAAAGAACTTATTATGATAATGATTATTATTATTGGCACTATTATCATCATTATTAACATCATCATCACTGTTAGGCTATTATTTTGGAAATAAACTACCTTTTTGCACCGTTCACCTCCCTATGTCTGCATTATTTGACCTCCACATTGATCTAAATGCATTTTCTTGAATTATATTGGTCTCAAAGGTATCACCAACAGAATGGGCACCCAAAAGTTAGTGGGAAATGACACCTTAAGTGTTTTTCTACTGTGTTTGGTTCCAGCGATAGGCATTTTTGAATATTATTGGCGGCCATCTTGGATTTGACCTCTCCCGGGCCTCAGAGGTCAAATCTGACTTCCCTCCCGATCTTAAAATAAACCTCATGGTATAAACTAACTATGGTAGAAGTTTCATGTTTCTTTCAAAAAGTGCACAATTCCCCTTGATTTGAGGGCTTAACCGCTGTACTAT
>NW_028221106.1:0-6367 GCF_045865225.1 Trachurus japonicus | reverse complement strand
TTACAGGGGCGCAGATAGGTTTTTGAAACTGGGGGGGACAAAGCTGTCAGCAACACCCTCCTTCTCTCTCTCTTTCTTCTGTCCCTCCCTCTTCTCCCTCTCTCCCTTCTGCCTCTTCAAGCTGTAGATCTAATGCACAACTAGGCCTACTGCTGCTACCCTCCAGTGGATCGCTTTCAGTTTCACCTCCCTCACTGCCATCTTCAGGAACTACCTGCAGGCCAGGACCATGACAACATTTTAACATAGCATAAACAAAAATTATAACTGATTTAAGGCATTAGCGCCATTGGCAGTAATTTAACATGGGCATACCTACAGGCTACCACAGAGGCTACCAGTCCCAGGAGCCATATCTCTACTAGAGATTATAAGATTCCATATGGATATGCCAATATAATGTGTTGCTATGGTGGCCAAACTTCCTGTCTGCATAAATGAGCCTGTCAACCAACATCACAGTAGAAGCATTTTATTCTAATAAGCTTAAAATAATAAAATATATGTTATTTTGTGTAGTGCATTTTTGTCTATAATGGTTAGTAATGCCTACAAAGTTCAATTCTGGACTCTAAAAAATAATTAACTGTGTCTGTAAGGCGAGATAATAACAAGCTAACAGGCTCAGTCATTCAAATTCAATGGAGGTGATGTATGACGACAACACAATAATTGTGTTAAATACTGATTCACCTTAAATGGAACACATTGCGCCGAGTGTTAACTAAAATAACAGTTCAGTAAAATGATGACGTTAGCAATCGCTGTTGAAACTGTAACCTAACAACTTAGAGTCTAGACCATTAGGCTTGGCAATATCACGGATTCAAGCAGGCCTACACATTTCCAGAAGACCCCAGAAAGCTGCAATGGACGATTTAATTGATAATAAATAAATGCATAAAGGTTTCCCCCTCCCCTCCCCCTTGTGAAATTGGTCTCTCTTCCTCTATTCTCACTCTGTGTCTCTACTACGATTTTACTTCCACGGCGAGATTTCTTTGAACAGACAGACTACCAACAAAAATTGCAAGGTGATATGATAACATTTATGATAACACACAGTTTACTTACAGTTGATGCTTTTTGAAAAAACGATGCAATCGTTTTCTGCTTTTTGGGTTTGGCTGGCCTCATCTTGCATGCCGTTTTGTTGTTGGTAGTTCTAGGTTATGGGGTCCTAAACTAGTAGTCTACTTGCCAGCCCATAGGGCCCCATTGTGAACCCGGAAATGTTGAGTACCCCAAAGTTTTATGTTAGAAATATATAGTATGGGTCCCCAGTATTCAGAAACTGCCGGATGCTAATTTATATATATTGGGCAATTAGCACAATTGCCATAATTAGCATAAATTAGCATAATTTCCTATATGGGCAATATTTCAACAAAATTGACTTGGCTGATCTATGGGCAATATTGGAGTGGTTTTAGGGGTTATTGATGATGCTGAATCCATTTCTGACATTTTCAAAATTCAAAATGGCTGTCTAAACCGGTAGTGACCAGATTTAAACCGCCAGTGGGCCGATTTTGATGGATTTCATCTGGTCCCTTCCGGTTTAGACAGCCATTTTGAATTTTGAAAATGTCAGAAATGGATTCAGCATCATCAATAACCCCTAAAACCACTCCAATATTGTCCAGATCAGCCAAGTCAATTTTGCTGAAATATTGCCCATATAGGCAACTATGCTAATTTATGCTAATTATGTCAATTGTGCTAATTGCCCAATATATATAAATTAGCATCCGGCAGTTTCTGAATACTGGAGACCCATACTATATATTTCTAACATAAAACTTTGGGGTACTCAACATTTCCGGGTACTCATTGTTGGCAAGTAGACTATAGGAGCTGTCCCACTGATGCCTGTCATATGCGTTCTGGGTAACTATGGTAACCAGGCTTGAGACGACGCAGCCTACCCAGGCCCAGCTCAACAACCGAATACAGGAGTGTAATACCGTTTCTCGCCACATAGCCCATACGCGTCCAGAGAGGCGCTATTTCGCATTTTTTTTGCATTTTTTTGCATTTCGAGATTTTTCTCTCCATAAAAGTGAGGGGGACGGATCCAAGTGAATCAGAATCTGGGGGTGTCGAGTCCCACCTGTCCCACCCTCTATCTGCGCCCTTGGTCTGTTATGTGGGGTAGTGTAACAGATAAAGCAGATAAATAAAGTTAATTTACCCAAATGCTGATCACACATAACGTGATTTTCACGATGCTCACGGCCACGAAGCAGATAGCGCTCCACATGACGGGCAGCTCCTCCACTCGTGTGCTGCAGATGGACGTGTTTGTCGTTATTTGCACAGTTTTCACCGTTGTCAGTTCAGCCACGCACTCTGTGTTTAAACAAAAATAAAAGACAAAATTAGTGGAAATCAATGCATTAATACTTCACACAATCAATCGAGTAGCAACAAAATTAGTGTTGAATAAAATGTAATAATCAAGATTTTGGAATGGATGGTAGAGTGTTTGTGTTATATCATGTTGTTTTAGCTGTGAGTGTGTTGACGAGCACACTGAGTGAGTTTAATACCGTCATTCAAATGTATTATTATTATTATTATTAGGTACATGTGTTGGTGAATTAATGCAGTCAACTGTGAGGCAGGTGTGTGCAGTGAGGTGAACTTTAACAAATCTATCTGTGGTCGTTTTTGGTTCTTCTTCGTTTTTTGTGCCACTTCTGTTTTCTACTTTGTCTATAATGTCTGTTGTTAATGTCTTAGCACAGTCAACAGTAAAAGTGCTGGTCCGTTCTGTTAATAGTCAATTATCAATCCTCAAAGTAACAGAATTAACATCCGTCAATCAGGGATTAGAGCACCCACAAGAAAAATACATAACCCTAAAACCCCAAAAGACAATTTGTCGGTCGACTTGCATCAATTTGTGATTAGTCCACGCTTCATAAAGTGTGTGTGTGTGTGTCACAGTGGAAAGAAAATTATTGTCAGTATTTGAGGTCATGAATAATCTCTGTGGTTGGTTTTCCTCTGTGACATTTCACACAAGTGAGAGGAGAAAGTTTGGAGCCTTTGTCCCATGAATTTAAAACATTGCCATATTGCTTTGGCTGTAAATCTACATGGATCAATAGAAATGAATATGTATACTGTGTCATTGAAAAGTTTGGGCACCCCAAAAGCCATAAAGTTCAACATGAAACACAATATTTTAAAGGTCCAGTATGTAAAACGTGGGGAAAACCATGATATCGTTCAGATTCTAGTTTGCAGCGCTCACTCGCTTGCTCGCAATCACCGCCCCCGTTGGCAAAGTGGAGGTGGCCTCCAAGGACAAAAAAACTTGTTTACCAAACCAATTTGGTTTTTATAGCGTTTATACACTTATACAAATATATTCATGGGTAGTATAATTCAGATTTTGCCAATAAACCTTGCCAATTATTACACACTGGACCTTTAATCAATATCAAGTGTGTTATTTTGGTTTTCTACAGTTTTAGAGTGAAAAGGGGTAACAAAGCCGCAGCTTGCAAAAGAATGGGAAACCCAGGAGACTTGAGCTCTCAGATAACTTTGACCAAGGTATCAGACAAGATATTTACTATTTACACACTGTGATAGTTTCCAAAGGAGGGGCTACTGCTGTAGCTACTAACTATACAGGGTGGACAAACCTTTGCTGCGGGGCCCTTTTCCTTTTCTGTCATTTTGAAAATGTCAAAGATGGAAATAAAATAAAATAAAAATATATATTGTTTAAAATGTGAAGGGAATGTGTCATATGTAATTTAATGCCTTTTGGGGATCATTTCATCTTCCACTTGCTGAACTGTTCACATTAACAGATTACATTTTTTGACCAGGGGTGCACAAATCTTTGCATGCCACTGTATGTGTGTGTGTGTGTGTGTGTGTGTGTGTGTGTGTGTGGTGGAGATGAAGTGCAAAGCTCACCATTAACAAACAGGTTGTAGGCGAAATTCCTGTTTTTACTCCCAATATTTGCGCTGACGTCACATTCGTAGGTTCCTGAATCGTTAGCTGTCACACTATCAAGCAACAGATTGAATTTCTCCCCAATTCTGGCCGTAGAGTTGGGAAAGAGAGCTACTTTGCCATCTTTAACTTTCCTGATGAGACCAACTCTTTCAGGCGTGGTCTGGACAAAGACACACAGACACAACCAGAGTGTGTTAGATCTCCACATCACCGGCTTCATTTATCCCTGAAAGCCTCAAACACACAACCAACCGACCTTGTACCACGTCACCGAGTAGAAATCCATCTCGCCAATGTCTCTTTCTTCACTTTTACATGGCAGGGAAACATCCTCATTGCATGTTGCTTCTTTCTTTACTGTTATCAGACTCGGGGTTGTGTAACTGACCAGCAGCAGCTGAGACGACCAGATACACACAGTTACACACAGGTTCAAGTTTATTATCATCATCATCATCAACAACATCTGGCTGAGGCTTATGCTGAACAATCACTCTTGTTCTTTAAGTTTTGAGGTTTTAATCTGTTAATCACATCTCAACTGAACCCAAACTGAGTTTCACAACCCTCATGAAAACAAAGTGAAACATTGATTTCACATTGAGGCATAAAAAAAGACAGATTTCACTCACCTTAATGAAGAAAACCGTGTGTAACATCTTCTACACTTCTCTTGAAATGGAGCCACAACTTCCTGCGTGCATGGGGCATATTTGAGGGGCTGAGGTGTCTAGACGTTAAAGATTTCAGATTTCTGAGGAAGTAATGCCACCGTGCGGGGTTCAGGGACAGTGCACTGTTTCAGTAACGCAACAAAAACAGTTTTGGTTTGGGTCTCATCATTTAAAAGTGAGGATACAAGTACAAAACACTGTTTGTCAGGTCAGGACAGTGAACGTCTTCTCATGGTTCAACAGCTGTTTGTTCTGAAACTTTAAACAGAAACTAAAACTATCTGTTATCTGCCTCCTTCCTGTTCGTATAAAATATGAAAGTGTGGTGTGAAAAAAAACATGATTTGTGCGATTTGAACTTTGACATGAGTGGGAGTCATGAATAGCAAAGTAAAAAAAGTTGTGTAATCAATAATGCAATTAAAATGACTGTCTTTTGATTTGGATTGTTGCTTGTAACTTTGCATGGAAATACCAACAACTTCAGAGGATTATTGGTTCATGATCATTGATTAGCTGACTTGGTGGGCGTGGAGCATTCAGGGTCAAGTTTAGTGTGTGGGAAATACGGACGTTATGTTTCCTCCTGGAGATAAGTTCTCCTTTGTGTTCAGGTGTAAAATTCCAATCAGAAGTTTGAAAACATATCTATGGTGTTTCATTGACCCATTGATAATAGGAACAATGACAGATGAGCTTGAGCTACAGGAAACACCACAATGACCGCCTGTGTCAATGTTAAAGGTCTAATGTGTAGGAATTCCCCCCATCTAGCGGTGCGGTTGCATATCGGAACGTATTCTTGATGTTGCATTCACGTGAAATCGGGCAGACGTCAGGCAGACAGACGCTGCATGTAATAGGATAAACAAGCGTCTATGTAAACAAGTGGTCCGCCAGCACGAGGCAAAACAATACAGGCGGGACAATATGTTGTCATGGTGATGTCGTATTGTTTACCTGACCCACGTTTTACCGTCTTTCTCTCGTGGAGTAAAATGACATCCGGTTGGTTTGCCGACGGCCGTCTGCCTGACTGCACCTGAATGCAACACCAGTGCTTCCGTCCTTCCTCACACTACACAGTGGTGACAGTTTTAACAGGCGCTACCTGGAAAACTTTCTCCCCGAGCCGACAGCTCCGCTGAGTTTCCATGGTTACCTACGGTCACGCTGCCACTGAACGTAAAAAATGGCGATGCAACATGGCCGCCTCGGTTCGGTGCGTCGCCCACTTATGTATTTGTAACGACTTGTAACAACTCATTCTAAGGTACAAGAAAGCTTTCATTTTATTTCATTTTTTATTTGTATGCGGGTGTGATTCAACTTCAGTGAAATTTATGAAAGCAATATTTGATTTTTGCTAATAAAAAGCCAATTCAGTTACACTAATTATCAGTAGCTTCGAACACTTTACCACTAAATCTGATCAGTTCCTGGTGAATGTTTGTGTATAAAGGTGTTTGAGATGTTGTGTTAAACCAGTATACTGGGTTTATACTGGGTTTAATGGGTTTATACTGGGTTTATAATGGGTTTATAGCCTACTGGGTTAATAATGGGTTTAAAATGGTTTATAATGGGTTGATACACCAATAGAGTCTTCCAGTAAACCCTGAACTCTGTTAGCACTTTTAGGACTTTTTTGAATGGGATTTTGGTAAAATACCTCAAAATAGGTCTGTGGTTAACAAAAGCTTAATTAA
>NW_028221105.1:0-19163 GCF_045865225.1 Trachurus japonicus | reverse complement strand
GCGCAGTCAGACAGACGGCCGTCGGCAAACCAACCGGATGTCATTTTACTCTGCGAGAGAAAGACGGTAAAACATGGGTCAGGTAAACAATACGACATCACCATGACAACATATTGTCACGCCTGTATTGTTTTGCCTCGTGCTGGCTGACCACTTGTTTACATAGACGCTTGTTTATCCTGTTACATGCAGCGTCTGTTGTCTGTCTGATGTCTGCCCGATTTCACGTGAATGCAACATCAAGAATACGTTCCGATATGCAACTGTTACGGGTTTCAAATAAGATAATGTAACCGGAGTAACAAAAGAATTTGACTGGGGTTCACCACCCTTCACTCTGGACCTGCAAAACAGAATAACGTAGGTGAGTAGGTGAAGGAGCAAACCGCCATTTCTTTCCCAGATTTCTGTCTCATTTATTACACAAAGCACAATATAAAACAACAAACTTCCCCTGAGTAATTAGTTATGTTTCAGTATTAAACACATTAATTATGTTGTATCTACCCTTTACATTTCCACAAACATCTCATTCACACACATTCACAAAAATAATCTGTCTTTACAAAAATAAATCACTTCCTTATAAGTGCAATTGTGTCAGAAATGTAAATCATGTTTTAATCTATATGAGCGTATCTTTGTTTTTAACTCAATAAATGCATCCTCATCTTAATGTAATAATGTAAACCTTAAACCTTCTTAGGCTTTTAAATTAATATTCAAGTGACTTTACAGTCAAAACATGAAACAACACACATACACAGGGAAAATCATTCAACCTCTGGTCCCATTAAACACAGACTGGACACTATTATAACTTCGAAAAAAACCCTCAGTTCAAATTATTAAACGTACATTTGCTTTCATTTAACCTTAAATATATTTTTCTAACGTGTCAGAATGCCCCAGGAGCCGAAATAAAAGGTATCAGGGAGCGACAGCACCAGCACACAGAATCCCACATACACCATCACTGTGCTAACATGCTAAATGGCCGCTAGCGCCATTGTTTACAACACTCGTACTTCGCGATTACCAACGCGGCTCGTTACCATGGATACACACATCAAAACTCATCAACGGACTTCTTTTACTTATAATACACCACCGTACACCCAAGGAGGAATCTGCTTATGCAACTTTTACCGTGTACCAACCTGCAAAACAGAATAACGTAGGTGAGTAGGTGAAGGAGCAAACCGCCATTTCTTTCCCAGATTTCTGTCTGAGGGAAGAGGGAGGGGTCCCGCACCTATAGACACCGCGGTGCAACGGTGGCCACACTTTAGTTCCGCTTTCCCTTTTTACTCGTACACGACATTTTAATACACAATAAAATACGAAAATATTATTCAACAGCTGACTGGCTATTACTTGCCTTAATAAAGTGATGTTACACTTTTTTTTTTTTGAATATGAAAGTAGTTTTTCAAGGTGTATCACACACTCCCCAACAAATAAAAGTGGCTCCTGACACAAAATACCTGAAACGATTCTTCTCTGAACATATATATAGACATTTTCTTTTCTTTTTTTCATAACAAAACACATTCAAACTCTCAGTGAGTGTATCCTTTAAGTCCCATAAAGTGTAAAGTGTAGCCTATAGTGTGCGTGTTTCAGACCTTATCAGGTGAGTATGCAATGTATAATGTGTGTTTCAACAGGTAAGTATGAAATGTATGGTGTGTGTAGTGTTCAAAGTCTCTTCAGGTGGGCATGGAATGTCTTTCATGGCCTTTCATCCACAGTGGGCTGGGTACATGACAGGTAGGTATGGGTATGGGGCGATGGATGGGGGTTGGAAGGGATGGAAGTATGGGGGACAGAGACACTGGTGAGAGCACTGTACTGGCTGGATTCCTAGTGCACTCACAGTGGGACGTGGCTGATAGGCTGGTCGGCCCAAGGATGGGTAAGTGAAGACATAACCTGGCCGTCTTTCTCTTGTGGACTGTCTCAGAGGGATCTGATGTTCAGGTTGTGGCATGGGAACATTGTCCTCCTGCTGGGCTGTGTGCAGCTCCTCTTGAACAGTTGTAGGTGGAGGCGGCTCCATGTCGTGTTCATCCTCACTGGAGGCCCCCTGCTCCTCACCTCTGACACTCTCTGTTTCCTGTTCAGGTTCTGCGTGAGCTGTTTCCGCCAGGTAGGTCTCATCCTGTTCAGATCTGTTGTGAAGGTTAGAAGCAACATGTGGATCAGGTAAGTGACTCTCTGCTCTAGGTTTCTCCACAGGTATTCGCAACCAGTAACGAGGCACGCCTTCCTCTTCCTCAGAGTCACTTATATCTGGGGTCTGTGTCACATGTGTGGGTTTTGGGGTGTGTGGGGTTCTCTTAGTTCTCTTTTGTGACCCAGCTGTGGTGGTGGTGGTCGGGCTCTGGAGTGGCTCTACAGGTAGGTCGTTGACTTGTAACAGGAGGTTCCTGTGCAGAGTACGAACCGGTCGGCCTCCTGCCTCTGGACTCACTTTGTAGACCGGGTTATCTCCAACCTGTTCTCTCACGATGTAGATAAGATGCTCCCAGTACGGTCTAAGCTTTCCAGGGCCCCCTCGTTCACTGAGATTGCGTACGAGAACTCTGTCCCCAGGCTGGAGAACCACACCTCTGCTCTTTTTATCGTAGTGTGTCTTTCCTTTTGAGCTGGACTGTCGGCTGTTTGCGTTTGCTATTCGATATGCCTCGATCATTTTTCCAGCCCATTTCTCAGCATATCCTCTTGCTCCATTGGTTTCAGTTCTCTCCTCCGTGGTGAGGCCGAAGAGGATGTCAACGGGGAGGCGAGGATGTCGGCCATACAACAAATAGTACGGGGAGAAACCTGTGCCCTCGTGCTTCGTACAATTGTATGCATGGAGGACATGGGGCAGGTGATCCTTCCAATGCTCCTTCTCTTTCTCTCCCAGAGTCCGGAGCATCTGCAGTAGGGTGCGATTGAGTCTTTCTGCAGGATTACCCTGGGGGTGGTAGGGCGAGGTTCTCGAGTGGGCAACACCAGCTAACTGTCTGAGAGCTCTGAAGAGTTCATTCTCAAACTCTCGACCCTGGTCATGGTGGAGTTTGGCCGGGTATCCAAATCTGGGGATGAAATCGTTGAAAAGCCGATCAGCAGCCGTCTTACCAGCCTTGTTCCTGGTGGGGTAGGCTTGCGCGAATCTGGTGAAGTGGTCAACCACTACCAGGATATACTCGTACCCACCTCTACAGGTCTCCAGGTGAAGGAAATCGATGCACACCAGCTCGAGGGGCGAATTTGATGTAATACTTCCCATTGGTGCTCTTTCATGTGTGGCTGGCTTCTTCTGTTTAATGCAGGAGCACTTTCTGGTCACGTATTCTTCTATCTCACTTTTCATGAAAGGCCAGTAGAATCGCTCCCTCGCTAGGCTCAGAACTTTCTCAACACCGACGTGACTCATGTTGTTATGTAGCTGGGTGAGTACTGTTTGTTTGTAGGCGGCGGGCAGGACCAGCTGCTGTCGACCTGCACTCTTCCTGAAGAGAAGGTCATCCTCTATGTGTAACCGGCTCCACTCTCTTAACAGTCTCCTTGTGTGTGTGTCAACTCTCCCTCGATCATCCTCTGTTAGTGGTGTGTTATTTTCCTTCAGCTCCATAACTTTCCCGATAGCAGGGTCTTTCCTTTGTTCCCTCACCAGCTCATCATGACTGATTTCCTGCAGAGGCTCGACGTGAGGTTGGCTTTGGGATGTTAAGTTGAGGGCTGCCACCCAGGCCACATCCCCTTGTTGTGCTCTCCGGCTCCCTTCCCATACAGCACATACTGCCTCCTCCGACAACTCCTCAGAACACTCAGCCATGAAGGTGTTAATGTCCAGGGGCAAGCGCGACAAGGTGTCGGCATCGATGTTGGCTTTGCCTGGCCGATACTTGATGTCAAAGTGGAAATCGGCCAGCTGCCCCACCCACCGGTGACCCACAGCGTTGAGCTTGGCAGTACTCAGGATATATGTGAGGGGATTATTGTCCGTAAAGACTGTGAAGTGTGGCGCGTAGAACAGGTAGTCCCGGAACTTATCACATACCGCCCACTTCAATGCGAGGAATTCCAGCTTTCCGCTGTGTAGGTGATAATTCTGTTCCGCTGGTGTTAGTGTGCGGGATCCGTATCCAATCACCCTCATCTTCCCATCCTGGTTCTGATAAAGAACTGCACCGAGACCTTTTTGAGAGGCATCTGTGTGGAGTGTGAAGGGGATGTTGAAATCGGGATATGCCAGCACTGGGGGCTTGGTCAGCCGGTCCACAAGCTGTTCAAGGATCTGTTGGTGTTGTACAGTCCACTCTACCGGGGCTCGGGAAGACGGCTGGTGGCCTTTCATTTTTCCCCGTGGCGGCTTGGGCTGAGAGGCGTCAGGCTTCGACTGGAGCAGGTCGTACAGGGGCTTGGCTATTCGTGAGAAGTCCTGCACGTATGTTCTATAATAGCTCAGAAACCCAAGCAACTGCCTGACGTCCCCAACTGTCTGTGGTGTCTTGTGTTTCAGCGCCCGCACTGCTTCAAGATCTTTGGGATCCATTTTTACCCCTTCTGCTGATACCAACCGGCCGACATATCGAACCTCTTTGCGGAAGAGCTCGCATTTCTCCGGCTTCAGCTTTACCCCGTGGCGTTGCAAGGCTTGGAGGACTCGGCGTAACACCTGCACATGCTCATCAAAAGACCTGGAGAAGCACAGCACGTCGTCGAGGTAGGGGATGCAGCACTCATCTCTCAGCGTATCGAGCATCCCTTCCATGCTCCTTTGAAAAGCAGCTGGCGCGTTCGACAACCCAAAGGGTATTCGTACCCACTCGTAGAGCCCCCATGGCGTTATGAATGCAGTCAGGTGCCTTGATCCTTCGGCGATAAAGCCTTGGTGGTAAGCTTTTCCCTGATCGAGGATCGAAAACCAGGTATATCCTCCCAGGGAGTCGGTGAGATCCTGGATCCTAGGGAGAGGGTGGCGGTCCGGCACAGTTTTGTTGTTGAGGAGCCGGTAGTCAACACACAGACGTAAGGATCCATCTTTTTTTCTCACACAGATGACAGGAGCTGAATACGGTGACTGGGACTTCACGATCCAACCTTTAACCAACAGCTCCTGGATGTACTCCTTAACTTCCCTGTAGAGTGGTTTTGGGATGGACGCGTAGGCCCTCTGAACTGGGATATCATCCTTAGTCCTGATCTCCATCTGTAGGGAGGGGATGCATCCTATGTCGTCGCCATTGCGGGAGAATGCTCCACATTCCTCGTAGAGTACTTCCTTCACCGCCTGCTGCTCTTCAGGGCTCAGGTGACTGACATCAACAGGAGGAAGCCAGGACTCAGGTGGAGAAGTGCTGGGAGAAGTGATGCCATTAACCTCAACTGTTGTCACCTTTCTTGATGTAGAATTAGCCTGATGTGACTCTGGTGCATCGGTCTCGAGGACCTTGACGACATTTTGGATGGTTCCCAGGGCAGTTCTCTTTGGCAGGGTTACCTCATGTTTTGAGTGATTGGAGATGGGCACCTTAACATAAGGCCGTCGGGTGTTATTGACTTCCAAGAGGCCTCCTCCTACACTCAACTGTCCTAAGGCTGCGCTTTCCTCAGCTGGTTCGTATAAAACAAGGGGGTCAGATACATCAAAGTTTGGGGGTAGCCTGCACCACACATGAACTGTTCGACCAGGAGGAATGAGGGCGTGGTCTTTGCCCACTCTTATAGTGACTGGATCACAGTATGTCCTAGGGGGCACCTGGATGAAGTTCACTATGGCCTCCACCTGTTCTTCCTCTATTCCAAATGCACTGCGGAGAAGGCTGATAACTGTTGCAACTGCATCACCAGAAGACTCCTTCCTCCTGATGATCTCCTCCAGTACATTGGCTCCTACGAGTGGCTGGGGCAGTGGCAGCTGGCTGACTAGGAACGGGGCCTGTATGGTGAGATTGGGGTCATCATTCCCTGCAAGATTGACAGTGAGCTCAACCCATCCACTGTACGGGACGACGTGGCCAGTGACTG
Organism: Trachurus japonicus; assembly: GCF_045865225.1. NCBI lineage: Eukaryota > Metazoa > Chordata > Actinopteri > Carangiformes > Carangidae > Trachurus > Trachurus japonicus. The sequence goes on along the minus strand of NW_028221105.1, from coordinate 13,139 downwards.
CATAGACGCCCAGTTCTTCCTCTAAGAGCTCAGAGAGAGGTCTCACTGTGTAATTAGGGATGTGAGTATCAGTCCAGTGTTGGTCGATTATGCTCACTTGTGAACCTGAATCAAACAGGACTGTTGCTGGGTAACCGCCAATCAAACATTTCAGCAGACTTTTCTTTCCAACTAGGGGTGCTTTGTAGGTGATGTTATTCTGGCAGGTAAGTGTGTGTGGCTTTTGTTGTTTGTTTTGCTTGAGGTGTCTTGTTGTTTGTTTGGGGGAGGGGCTTACTGTTTGGGACTGAAGCTGTTCACTGGTCTCTGAGTGTCCCTCCACAGAGACCGAGGCCCGTTTCCCTGCACCTTGACGCGGTTCAAACATCCCACTGCTCTGTGTCCTGCTTCTCCACACACGAAGCAGTGGTTACACTCCTGTAGGTTCTGCTCAATGCATTTTGGACAACGAGCTGTTCTCCCTCTCACCTGGGCTGCAGGTTGTCTCAGCGGATGTTGTTGGGCAGGTCTGCTGGGGGGTGGCTGAGAAGGAGGGTGTGACTGGATGAGAGCTGGCCTGGACAGAGGATAAGACACTTGAGCATTTGTTGTACAATGATCCATCAAAGAAGCCACCATGTGTGTTAGGGTTTCCACCTGAGCGCCGAGCTGCTGTATTGTCTGGATATTTTTATTGTCTGTTGCTTTATCCCATGACTTGTCATTTTTGTTACAGTCTCCTGTCTCAACCTTAGCACTGTGCGCTTGTGTTGTCTTTTGTCTGGAGGATTGGCCAAGTCTGCGCTGATGTTCATTCTCATCGCTTATTATTTTCATGACCTGACTGAGTATTTCCTCATCTGTGACTAGGCTGTTTGAAACTAAAGGTCTCAGTCTCTGCCGGAGGTCAGCATGTTTTGTCCCCAATCCCTGATAGACAGTGTGGAGGAAGACTTCTTGGATGGTCTTAGGATCATATGAAATGTCTGTACTAGTCTGTCGGGACTGAAAAAGGAGTTTTTGCTTGAGCCCAATCATGCGGTACAGAAACTGCTGAGGTGATTCTTGGTCTGACTGTCTGGCGCACATTAATTCCTGGAACATCTCAGTCGTTGCTTTCTCACCGAGGTGGGACCTGAGGAAACCTTTAAGCTCAGTAACTGTAATTGAGTCTTTATTTACCAGCATATCCTTAAAGGCCCCTGGTTTGATGATCCTCAACACCCCTCTGACCACCTCTGCCTCTGCGAAGCCCTCTTTCATTCCCTCGTCGATTTGTTTACTGATGTTGTTGTAATTTAAGTCAGAGCTCTGATCTCCAACCTGACCACCATGTACTTTGAAGTCTCTGCGCTGCAGGTAGGAGAGGTCCTTCAACACTACTGGTCTCTCTGAGATCATCTGTGGCATACGGTGTGACTCTGACTCACCTTGGAGGGGGTAAGTTGTGGTTGGTGGGGTCGCTGTAGGTTCACATCGTCGCAGTTTCTCACCCAGCTCTTCATACACTTGTCTCAGTTCTTCTACTGACTGTATTGTTGTATGAGTGGGAGGATGAGGTTGTGGTTGCATGACTGTGCTGTTAGGGTGAGAATGAGGTTGTGATGCAGAGTTTGGGATCGTAGTGGATGGACTGTGGCTAGGTGTAACCTGTGTATCACCATCACTCAATGCACCAACTGGGAAGTTAACAGAAACATCAACATTCATCACTTTACATATCAGATCATTTAAAACCAACAACTGACTCAAACCTTCATCCTCGAGTCCTAGTAGGGTGTCAGAGTGCATGTAGGAGACAATGTACTCCATGCAGCCTTCTTCATCCTCTGGACTCAGCTCTTTTTCGTGTTCACTATCGGTTGCAATGTCTTTTGCAACCTGATAGATTTCATTGCTCGAGAGTCTGAATAGTTTTTTTTTGATGTTCCATACTAATTCTTTGCGAACCGTTGACATGGTGCGTGGTCCTGATGTCACCTTTAAGTTTATCAGTTCAGTAAATCAGTAGGGTGGTGACTTGGTAAAGGGTGTGTGCGTGTGTGCGTGTTGACCTCCCGATCACAGGTGAGATCCCCTGGCTCTGGTGTGCGATGACCACAGGATCAGCGTCGTAGCCCTCTGGTAAGTAGCGTGCGCTGGTCTCAGGGTCAGACGTGGTTCACCGGTGACTAGCGTGCGCTGGCCTCAGGATCAGCAGTGCGGCTCCTAAGCGAGGTGAGGATCCCTTGTCTCCTTGGTCTCCCTCCTTGGACACCCACGGGTTGACTCCTGGCCGGCAGCAGCGTCTTGTCGTCTTGGTTCTAGTATCTCTGGACCTGCTCCTCCGATGGTTGTGATGAGGAGAGATCCCGGACGAGCCCCCACAGTTTGTTACGGGTTTCAAATAAGATAATGTAACCGGAGTAACAAAAGAATTTGACTGGGGTTCACCACCCTTCACTCTGGACCTGCAAAACAGAATAACGTAGGTGAGTAGGTGAAGGAGCAAACCGCCATTTCTTTCCCAGATTTCTGTCTCATTTATTACACAAAGCACAATATAAAACAACAAACTTCCCCTGAGTAATTAGTTATGTTTCAGTTTTAAACACATTAATTATGTTGTATCTACCCTTTACATTTCCACAAACATCTCATTCACACACATTCACAAAAATAATCTGTCTTTACAAAAATAAATCACTTCCTTATAAGTGCAATTGTGTCAGAAATGTAAATCATGTTTTAATCTATATGAGCGTATCTTTGTTTTTAACTCAATAAATGCATCCTCATCTTAATGTAATAATGTAAACCTTAAACCTTCTTAGGCTTTTAAATTAATATTCAAGTGACTTTACAGTCAAAACATGAAACAACACACATACACAGGGAAAATCATTCAACCTATGGTCCCATTAAACACAGACCGGACACTATTATAACTTCGAAAAAACCCTCAGTTCAAATTATTAAACGTACATTTGCTTTCATTTAACCTTAAATATATTTTTCTAACGTGTCAGAATGCCCCAGGAGCCGAAATAAAAGGTATCAGGGAGCGACAGCACCAGCACACAGAATCCCACATACACAATCACTGTGCTAACATGCTAAATGGCTGCTAACGCCATTGTTTACAACACTCGTACTTCGCGATTACCAACGCGGCTCGTTACCATGGATACACACATCAAAACTCATCAACGGACTTCTTTTACTTATAATACACCACCGTACACCCAAGGAGGAATCTGCTTATGCAACTTTTACCGTGTACCAACCTGCAAAACAGAATAACGTAGGTGAGTAGGTGAAGGAGCAAACCGCCATTTCTTTCCCAGATTTCTGTCTGAGGGAAGAGGGAGGGGTCCCGCACCTCTAGACACCGCGGTGCAACGGTGGCCACACTTTAGTTCCGCTTTCCCTATTTACTCGTACACGACATTTTAATACACAATAAAATACGAAAATATTATTCAACAGCTGACTGGCTATTACTTGCCTTAATAAAGTGATGTTACACTTTTTTTTTTTTGAATATGAAAGTAGTTTTTCAAGGTGTATCACACAACCGCACCGCTAGATGGGGGAATTCCTACACATTATACCTTTAACGATTGTTATGAAATCTGCTATTCACATGAGAATTTTGCAGAAAACTGCAGCTGTTTCGTAACAAGATGAGCAAAAAAAGCCCATTGCAAGATTCATTTCCCCTTTACAAGCAGCAGCCATATGTGGCCAGTCATTCGTACGTGCAGTTGACTGCCTCCGCTAATAAAGTTATACCACTGTGCTGTTTTTTTTTTCTTTCTTCATTTTTTTTAATAGTGCACCGCAAATTCAGTCTGCTACTGGGCAGAACCACTGTAACAGACGGCAGAGGGAGGGTATAACGGCGGGGGCTGCAGGGGGAAGCACCGACAGAACGGTCGTCTGTCAGGAGTGACAAGCTGTGGATCCGCTCAGCCGCCATCCATAACAGCAAGTGGCCTGTCATCAGAGGCCGTAAAGCACTCGAGATGATATTAAGAGATCAGAGAGAGAGGGGGACGGGGGAATGAGCCCCCCAGTAGTGATCAGCCCTGCCTCTCCTGGTGACAGCCTCAACTGTTTTTGTCTGGAGCAATTAACCTCAGCTGGTTTGTTATGTATGCATGAAGTACTCGGGGAGGGGGGGAGACAGACACACTCGATGTGCAGTATGTGTGAAGTGGTATAGGAAGATCAGTAGCCTATGTGTGAATGTGGAAGTCTCAGGTTGTAAAAAAAAAAAGAAGAAATGATGGTGTTAAATCCGGCCTGGCAGGAGGAGTAAATGATAAATTTCAGCCTCTATTTGACGGCACACAAACAAATCTCTAAGAGTAAACATACATCACCGGACTGTTTGTGCTCACAGAGCTCTCTGTCTTTTTTTTTTTGCTGCACTTTTATTTGTTCCCTCTGCCCTTCTCCCGTGCAGGCTCCACATTGTGCAAGGATCTCAGGTTGTATCTGAGTAAGTGCTTCACACCCGGCTCAGTGGACAGCCAGCTTCAGCAGGTCATCCGTGAGAACCTCTACCTCCGAGCCGTACCGTGTAAGTCTTTTTTTCTCTTTTGTGCCTCTCTTGCTTGCTCTCACCTTTCTGCTGTGTGTCTCACTATACACCACCTTGTCTTTGTGTATCTCGTCTCATCTGCTCCAGTTTCACGTTCTTCACAGAGCCTTTCCTGTGCAGAGTCACTGACTGCATTAATTCTTCGCTATAACACATCCTCCTGGTTGCCGCCCTGCGAATGTCTGGGTGTTAATTGGCGATGGAGCTGTGTGTTTTCCACACTCCCCCCCCTCCCCTTCTGTCAATGTATGCAAGCAGACCTGAGGTGATTTAAAGTCATATGTATTTACAACACTATCAGGGTGTTGTTAAAGGAATAGTTCACCAAAAAATGAAATTAAGTCATATATGAGAGTCAATAGGGCCCAAGACAAATGTCTGTAAAACTACACAAAAACCTCATAATATTCCTCCACACTGCTCGTCCGCTGCAATCCAAGTGTCCTGAAGGGAGATAGTCCAGAGTTTACTCGAAACAAGGTAATTTAGGACATTTTTACAGCCTAAACAGTCCTGTATTGAATTTGGCTGGGGCACGTGAACTTCAGAGTGCAATACAGGACTGTTTAGGCTGTAAAAATGTCCTACATTACGTCGTTTCGAGTAAACTCTGGACTATCTCCCTTCAGGACACTTGGATTGCGAGGACAAGCAGTGTGGAGGAATATTAAATAGTTTTTGTGTAGTTTTATGGACGTTTTTGTGTCAAGCGCTATCGTATCTCATATAAAGTTTTCGTTGGACTACGAACCGGCCTCCCGGGTCTCCAGATGCACTTTGAGGAATAAAAAACTACTCCGGAGTATTCAACAGCATGAGGGTGAGTCACTAATGACTGAATTGGTGAACTATTCCTTTAAGTGAGACAGAAAATACCACATGTGCATCAATTTGTGCATTTCCATAGCAACAGCTTCTATTGCCACAACACAGGGTTTATCCTCAGTGTCAGTCCCCCCACGTACAGTCCTCACCCCGAGCTCCGGGGGTTGTTTGTTTGTTTGTTTTGGTGGTCGTGGTGGTGGTGGTAGGATGTTTGATGGTCGCTCTGTTTGACAGGATCTTTTTTTTTTTTTTTCCCACACACAGTATCTGTATGATGAACAGGACGGCCGCCGTTCTCACAGTCAGTTTCATTTTGATGCTTATGAATAAAATCAAGCACAATGGCAGCCAAAGGCAGCTAGTTGTAGTACATCTGTTGCTATCTTAATCCTCTGTAATGTGACGTCACTGGGAAACAGCTAGAGGTTATAACAGCAGTGTAGGGTGTTTCTGAGGGGTTTTTGTGTGTCTGTGTGTGTGGTGTAATTCCTCCCGGCCTGCGTCGTGTCTTGTATTGGGGTTACAGGGTTTTTTTTCTTTCTCGTCCAGGTGGTGTGTGTGTGTGCGGAGGAGATCGACCACCTAGTGTGTCTGTAGTCTTAACCTTGCTGTGTGTGTGCCTGTGCGGAGTTGTTGCTAATCTCTCCTTTAGTCCAGGAAGTAGGTCATACGGGACAGTCTGCCGCCGCCGCCACCAGCACCGGCACCAGCACCGATCGCTGATAGAACAAGGCACACAGGTCACAACTCACAGGAGAAGATAAAAACTGGCTCTCTTAGTGAACAAAATGCATTTTAATACGAGGCTATAAATGCAGCTGTTGTAGTACTAGTAAGCTCTCTCTCTCATTACTTAGCCATGCATGCACAGCAGCATCCTGTTACGTGGGCGAGCAGATGCTCAGACAGACAATTGCCCAAATAAACTGAGCTTTTTTAGCCATTTTCTAATCAGAATAGAAACAAAAAAGTGGAGGCTGGTCTTGTCAGAGATGAATTACTATACTTTTGACAAGATATTGTATTATGTTACATAAAGCAGCTCAGCTCTGCTCCTGCTGTTTAGTGTCCAACTTTTTTTTTGTCCAACTACTCCCCATCTCTGGGCGCTTTCTTTTAGTTAGAGTGACAACAAGGCAGACAGGCAGGCTCAGCCCTCGGGGGTGTAATCCTCTGATCTGCAGGAGATGCCACAGTAAGATGCTGTTGTTCTCATGCCGATAGCAGCGCAGCAGCACGCCACATGCACGCCCGCCCTGATCCCGGGACGGCTCCCAGACCCATCGCCTCGTCTCATTTTTCATTTGTAGATTACACGACGTGTGGAAGCAGAATTATCTTTTCCTTTTCGTTGTTTTTTGTTTTGTTTTTTAAATGATTCTCTCGGAGGAGGCAGCTGTGCGTGATGTAACAGGAACTTAAAGCTGAGGAGTTGTTCCATCAGTGGCTCATTGTGGCCCCCTTCAGGATCATATGTACGTTCCTCCACTCTTTGTTGTAGTGTGTGTTTTTTTTTGGTAGTAGAACGAAGACTTTGATTACATAATATAGATTTATTAGCCACAGAAGCTCTTAAAGCTTGTAGTTTAAATATCCTCCACTGCAAGACAGCAAAGATAAGATAATAGCTTCAGTTTTGATTCCTTTAATACTTTTTATATTGGATTTTTAGATGCTGTTTCTCCCACTCAAACTGTGGCTTCACTGTTCACATCACTGTGCTATTTACAGAGCATCTCAATCGCCGAATCCGTTTGATGAGACAATGTTCTCTGATGTTGGAGTTGGCACTGGTGCAAGAAATATCATTACAAAGGCTCAGTCAGGAGGGCAGTGCATAAAAATGGAAATGAATGACAGAATTAAGTGAACGCAGGCTACTGTATCAATAATCTAGAGGCGGAGTGGGTGGGGATAGAATTAAATTAAAAGCAAATGTCCATCAGTGCCAAAGTGGAGGAGGGGTTGACTGCAGTGTAATGACTCTGTGTGGCAGATATGGTGTTTACTGTGTATATTACACCATATGTTAACTTTTTAAAGGGACATTGTGTAACTTCTCCTGTTATCTATTCACGAAAATCAATTATTTGGTTAAAAGGTATGTTTTTCATTAATCAGTAATCCCCCCCATCAACAAACTGAAGTGTTCCTTTCAGCTCTGAATTAGCCGTTCATATCATTCATATCTACATGGAGCGGGTAAGCTCGGTGCTGGCTGCCATGTGGTGTCGCCAGGTTTTTACGTTCAGTGGCAGCGTGACGGTAGGAAACCACGGAAACTCAGCGGAGACACCGGAGCTGCCGGCTCAGGTCGAGGTGGCATCTGTGAAAAGTCACCGCGGTAACGCAGTGAGGAGGAATGGAGCGTTACACTGATGCTGCATTCACCTGCAGCCGGGCAGACGGCCGTCGGTAACAAACCAGATGTCATTTCAGTCACAGAAGTCGAGAGAAAGCCAGTAAAACGTGGGTCAGGTAAAACAATACGACATCGCCATGACAACATGTTGTCACGTGTATTGTTTTGCCTCGTGCTGGCGGACCACTTGTTTACATAGAGGCTTGTTTATGCCGTTACGTGCAGCGTCTGTTGTCTGTCTGACGTCTGCCCGATTTCATGTGAATGCAACATCAAGAATACACGTTCCGATATGCAACCGCACCACTAGATGGGAGTAATTCCTACACAATGTACCTTCAACGATTGTTATAAAATCTGTCGTCCGTCTGCCGTCTGCCCAATTTCACGTGAATGCAGCATGAAAAATACGATTGAGTTGCTTGCGATATACAACTGCAACGCTAGATGGGAGTAATTCCTACACAATGTCCCTTTAAATAACATATCTTTCCATTTTATGCTTCTGTAAATCCCCTCCACCTCCCTTTTTTCCTTCTCTCTCTCTTCACTCATGCCATTATTTCCTGTGTGCAGGGTTTGCAGACATCACATTACCCTCTTGAACTTTCCCATCCGTATTTTGTATAATCGCTGTAAACCATTTGTACCATCATGTGCCCTTGGATGATTCAGAGCCAATGTCATCAAGACTGGCTGTCTCCTCCGCCATAAAAGACTTTTTTTTTTTTTTTTTTCTAATTGTCTTCAGAGTGAGTCAGAGATAAGAAACATCATCATTTAGTTATTCTAATGCGCTCGCCGCCGCTGCCATCAGACAGACAGACAGACTGTGGCCTTTTCAACTGTATAGGACTCATTGTTAGTTATTTGTGTGCGGTGATCTTGACAGACAGCTCTCTCTCTCTCTCTCTCTGGGTGTTGATATGGAGTTGTGTGTAATTACCTCCTCACTCCCGAGCTCAGCCACAGTCCCAGGGGATCAGTGTGCGACGCCTACAGGGACAGGCAGGGGAGAAGAAGATGTCAATAATCCATCCCGCAACCCCCCCACTGACATGTCATATATATCTCGGAGGAGGGTGCCTAGATAATGAATCCCTGCCTCGCCAGCCACCGTTATCAGCCTGAGAGATACAACATGTCCTGAGGGGAGGAGAAGAATTACACACGTCAGATGTCATCAAGCGATTTACTATCAGGGTCTTTAATTAGACACAGAGACCTCTTAATTTCCTTTCACTGGGTACAACAAGCTCAAACTTGGGGTGCAAGGCAAGCAGAGACGGCGGTGGGTGTGAGCGGTTTGTTTTGTTGTTTTGTTTTGTTTTGTTCTGGGCAATTTTCAGACAGCAGAGGTGTGAATGCGACCGTGGCGCTGCTGCGTGCCGCAACGTTACACGACAACAGGATCAGCAGGTGGCGTCACATCAGCTCAGCTCATTTAAATATTTAAAAGCACCACACACACAGTTTCCTATTGAGCCAAGCAGCAACCTTCTCCAGAGAGAAACCTGTCCAACCAAGGATCGACACGATTGATTAGTCGATCAGTCGATTTGTCGAACAGAAACTTAGTCAGCAGCAATTTTGATTCTCAAGGGATGACACTACAGGTGAATAGGGATAAAAAAAAAAAATTTACTAACAGATATCACCATGAAACTTACCAAGTTTATCACTTACATTAAGACAAATGTTTTTCGTATTACAAGTTTTGTCAAATTTTATGTTTAAATATGTAAATGAGGCAACATCTGATGAAATATGCGCTATTTTGCATATATTTCCAGAACCGATATCTGAAAAATGGATAAAGCCACTTTCAAAATTCTTATTTTATTAGGTTGACATATTAGAGTCAGATGTTTTTACAGAGGGGATTTTGGATATCTCTTTTTATCACTCTGTAAATGAGAAAATACTGTCACCAGCCCAAAAAAATCTAATTTCGCCATGTTTTTAGGAACAAAATGTTGTATAAATCAGGTTTTAAATGATAGGCTATATCAACAATCCCCTCTGTAAAAACCTTCAGAATATAGACAAGAATAAAACTGGAAGGTTTGGTGTCTGTAAGTGCTGCTGAAGTGGAGATTTCAGGCTCAGAGTCTGAGTCTGAAAAACTCATTTTGAGAAAACGGCCTTTAAAGACTTGTACTGTAAAATTCCATAGATTGTTAATGTAAATCGTACTTTTACGATTTGTTGCAGATACAGAGGAAACAACAATTTTTGTAGCCTACATCATTGTTCAGGAGAGAGAGAGCTTTACAATGATACCTGACATGACGGGTCAGACAACAGGCACAGCTCAGTATGTCACAGTAGCTGTTAACATTTGATGAATTTAGGAGAAATCTACAGACGAAAGAGACAAAATGAAGTAAAATAACCACCTTAATGTGGATTTTCTACCTTTTCTTTTGACTTTTCTGAGAGAATACATGTTATGGAAGAAAAATAGGCCAAAATCTCAAAATTGATCAGTGCATGAAAAAACAGTGTTTTTGCCTGTAGTGTCTCGCCTTACTATTTTTGCTTATGTAAGGGATAATGTATAGTTCGGAGGTTGTTATGGAGAAATAAACCCCGACAGGTTGTATGGAACCCCGACGCGAAGCGGAGGGGTTCCATACAACCTGAAGGGGTTTATTTCTCCATAACAACCGACTAACTATACATTATCCCGCTTAGAACACGGCCTACAACTAAATCATTCAATAATGTAACACAGAATAATGATTAAAAGATATTTTATTCATGTAAAATTAGCCTGTTCTACATTAAAAAAAAGTGCTTTGAGACGCTCAGAACTTGCGGCTGCAGCTGCCGTATCCATGGCAACATCCCCCCCTAATGATAGTTGATGTTGAATTGCACATTTCCATTGATTGTAAAATTAGATAGAGAGAATGGCAGTTCTTTCGGGATGTTGATGTTGACTGTTTTCTCTTTCTCTTCTTCCGTCAAGTTTCTGCCTTGCTCTGTATCTGGAAACACAATTGTTACAAATGTTACAACTGGCAACGTTATTATAGGCTACTGTTATGTGGCGGAGAAGAGGCTCTCACCGAGAGGCTCTCCGCCGTTGTCTCGATTCGGCAGCGGGATCTGGTTCAATGCTTGCCTGTCTGTCATGGTTGGAAAGAAATGTTACACATTGTTTCAAATGTTACAACCGATAACAATGTTACTATTAAACTCCTGGCGCAGTGTAATGAAGGAGGCGCTCACCAGATGAACTGCGGCTGTTGTCTGGAGCGGCGGACAGGATTTTGCTCCACTTCTCCCGGTCCGTGATGCTGGGAGACCAGTAGCTGCGTAGGCTGCTCTCACATCTGTGGCCAGTGACTGACATTATCTCCCTGGTCTCCAGACCAGCCCGGGAGAGCAGCTGCACAGCTGTGCTCCTCAGGCTGTGATTGGTGTATCTGCGAGAGAGCCCGGCGGCCTGGCTGATGGTAGGAAGCATTTGCCCGAGCCAATTATGGCCCATGGGCTCCCGGGAGTACCACACCGCCTCTCTGTTAAGGAGTGCCTGATCTTTTTTTAGAGGATGGAGGTAAAATGTCTTGGCGTCAGGGGGGCAAAGAGATAAATATTTTTTTAAACAAGTAACGGGGCAATTTGTGTTTTGTGGCTCTGCGAAAATGCATCCCCTGTAATTTTCTTTACAGGGGTCTCGGGCGTCCTTGTGGTTTTTTGTTTCTTGGTTAAAGGCAAGTGTAACATATTCGATTCCGTTTTCATCCCTTTTAAATTCAAATGCATCCCTTTTTAGATCCCGGTTCCCCTCTCTGCCACGTCTCGCCAGATGCAATTGGACTTCAAACCAAACTTTTTTCACCAGTCCGCTCGCTGTGTGTGGTGACAGCGCCTCTGATGCTCGGATGAGCTGCAGGTCTGTGGCTGAGATGGGGGGGTGATGCTGGCTCACATCTTGCCCGGTTTTGCGGAGAGTTTTGATGACAGATTTGAACACCCCGTTGCTGGATGTGAAGGAGGAACTTTTCATGATGTCAAACTTGGGAAAGTGACGGGATATCCCAGACCGGAGAGCGATGTAACTGGATACAGAATATTGTTTGCCGGTGGCATTTTGTACCGATGCATAAAATGAACGCAGTACCTGATTTAAGCTCTGGGCATCATAGCTGTCAAAATCTCTTGCCATTTTCTTCTCCTCTAACCAGTCTCTCAACACGTTCATGGCCCATGCTGTGTTCTTCTTAGTGTTTGTTTCGTGTCTGTCCTCTTCAATTTGGTCGATCTGTCTCTCTTCCAGTTGTTTGTGCCTTTTCGCCTGTCTTGCCTTCTTTATGCTGTTTTGTTTTGTTTTCTTCTTCTTTGCTGGGGACATGTCATTCTTCAGCCATGTATTCAGTGTTTTGTCTTCTCCAAATATATTAAATGTTATAGGCATATCAGAAAAAAAGTCCATTTTTGTCACTGTTTGGATTCACCGATAGATAAATGATGCTCCTCCGGTCGGCCGTTGCTAGGGAGTCCCTAGCAACGGTCCGCTCAGCGGTGGTCTATCGAGAAATAAACACCGCAGAATATTGGTGATTGACCAATCAGAATCGAGTATTCAAGAGAGCCGTGTTCTAAGTAAGGGATAATGTATAGTTCGGAGGTTGTTATGGAGAAATAAACCCCGACAGGTTGTATGGAACCCCGACGCGAAGCGGAGGGGTTCCATACAACCTGAAGGGGTTTATTTCTCCATAACAACCGACCAACTATACATTATCCCGCTTAGAACACGGCCTACAACTAAATCATTCAATAATGTAACACAAAATAATGATAAAAAGAGATTTTATTCATGTAAAATTAGACCGTTGCTCGGGACGCCGCTCTGACCAGCGCAGCACAGAAAAGAGAAAGTATGCAGGATATTTACTTTATGTTTCATTTTTACCGTCATTAAATAGCTTCGGACTAATAGTGATGTTGATAAACGACTTGTAACCTGTTACAGGGAGAGTGGAGGCTCCTAAGTTATTTCCACATCGTGGCTGAAAAGTAAACTTGCATCAGAACCTCTGACCGTGTCACAGCTCCTCTCCTCTCTGTAGCTCCGCGACACAAACGCACCCCATAATCTCTTGTTTATGACAGGTACGACTACACACAATACATCGTAACGTGTATGGTAATCCATCGATCCACTGATTGATTATCAAAGGCTTCAAATGCACGAACGGGAGGAGGCTCAGCAAAACAGCGGCCGTGACCGGACATGCAGAGTCGGCCGTTGCTATGGAGTCCCTAGCAACGGTCCGCTCAGCGGTGGTCTATCGAGAAATAAACACCGCAGAATATTGGTGATTGACCAATCAGAATCGAGTATTCAAGAGAGCCGTGTTCTAAATTGTA
>NW_028221104.1:0-3519 GCF_045865225.1 Trachurus japonicus | reverse complement strand
TGCATTTAATCTTCCCAAATCACAGTGGCCTCCATAAATATTGAATAGAAGATGTTTACAACGACCAAGAGAGAAGGTCGTTGATAAAAGAGGTGACGAAGAACCTGATGGTCATTCTGGCTGAGCTCCGGAAATGTTGTATATGGAAATGGGTGAATTATGATAATTAGGGGCATTTTTGGCTTTATTTTAGGCCTTATATTACCTTTCCAAATCTTGTCCAATCAACTGGATTTACCACAGATGCAGACCAATCAAGGTGCAGAAACATCTCAAAGGTGATCAATAACAATGGCAGAAACCTGAGTTATAGTCCAAGAGTCAGTTTAAAGGTCTGAATACGTGTGTCTGTGTGACGTTTCAGTTTTTCACTTTTAATAAGAAGATAAAATTTCAGTGCTGAAGGTGCAGATCTCGTCTATAAGGCAAACTGATGGTCTGTTTCATCGATTAATGGATTCAAGGATCATTTCTCACCTTCAGTTGCGACTTACTGTAACTCAGATTGTTGGTGCCCTCCAGTGGAGTCATTAAAGCCTTCAACTCATCAACTGTATGTTGCTATACTAACCACAGGTTCATACAGTAATATTACGTAACCTATGAACAATATGCAATGACAACGTGTCATTTACAACGTTTTTCATTTCATAGACATAGAATAATGATTACAACAAAACCTGCATACGTGAAAATTATCATTAGGCCTGCTGTTATTTTGTTATTTTTTGTGATTATCATTATGACTATTGTTGTTATTACAAGTAGGCAAGTGGGGGTTTAGGTTGTAGGCTATTATAGTATAAGTAGTAGTAGTAGTAGTAGTAGTAGTAGTATATCCTAAATTTCATTTCATTACAAAATGTATGGGTATTTTACTGCTCAGTGTTAGACTAAAAACTCTGCCCTTTTTCCCAATCTTGGCAAATAAACACAACTTGTCATAGTCAAGTAAATGTTATAAGTAAGAGGCCTTTTAATACAACTTTGACCTCAAAAACAGGAGAGTCAAACTCAATATTCATTTTTAGCACTATTGTTGTTGCTTTTATTTAAAAGGATAATCCTTTGTTTGTTTAGTTTTTTTAATGTAGCTAGTAGTTTTTTCTCCCGCGGAACCTTTCTTCTCTCCGAGAAACCGGAAGCGGAGCAGGTTCCTGTTGCACCGACCGGAGCTCGCTCGGCTTCTGCTGGAGTCACATTGAAGACAAGAAACCCGGTCACAGCAGAAATAGGTAACGTAACATTATTTTTTTTAATGATATATTAACTGTGTTTGTGTTGTTATACAGTTGTTAGCAGACACATCTGTATATTTCACTTATTAATGATGATTTTCTTTACTTTAAACGTCCCAAAGCGGAGCTACATTGCTAGCTAGCGTTAGCATCAACCCGGACGCTACAAGGCTGCATGACCGGGAAAACCCTGCAGCTATTTAAATATCTGAACGTTTTGTGTTAATATTGATCCATTCATTAATATTATCTCATCAGCATCCGTGTGTTTCATGACTTTATTGTTGCTAAGGACTAAACCTCCGTCGGCCAGCTACCTTATGTCGGCTAACCTAATCCAGAGGATGTGCACGTTGACAGACATAAGTATTATCGTGTATTTACAATGATAAAAGTCATTTTCAAGTTTCTCACCGCAATAGACAAATATTTGAACGAACCAATGTTTCAAAGCCTGACGAGAATTTAGTTTATAATACTGTAAAACTGAGAAATAGATGTGTTTGTATTCAAAAAACTGGAATCAAGTTTGATTTACAGGATCATCCATTTAATCTATCTTTAAACTAATGTAGATTAGTCAAGTGATTGGTCATTTATCTTGTTAATAAGTGTTTAAGTGACTTATTGGTACAAAAAATCAACCCATTGTGTAGTTTCAGATTCCCCACTGAGGGATTTACTGTTGCTCTCCTTCACTGCTTTGTATAGCCTAATATATGCAATTCCTTTGGATGTTATGTTGTTTGTTAAGTTTTAAGTGTTTAAAGCTGCCCTGTGGAGTTCTGCTCATTACGAGCCATCAGCAGTGTTTTTTTTCGAGTAGGCTACTGCAACAGTCAGCCTGCGCCGTTCGATGACGTTGAACCCCCCCCCTTCCCCCCCTCCCTCCCCGAACGGTAAGTGCAGGTAACCAGGCAACCAGGTGACTGGCGAAGTAGGAAGAGAAAAAAAAGTTGTGGCCATTCAGCTTTGGCATTTATTTAGGGGTGTGACCTTATACATGTGTAAACGTTTACACGGAATGAAACTGTAAACGTTTAGTAAAAAAAAAAAAAAAATCCCTAAACGATATCTAGGCCTACACGCAATTTATTTTCATATTTTTATACATAGGCCTACATTTTGGGGGGGGGGCTGGGTGAAAAATAGTCCCGCACACTGTCTTAATTTAGAGAAAACTATGATTTAATAAAAATGATGCTGTGACGCGCTTCCCTCCTCCAAAATGTGTGTAAGTGCGTTTTTTCTTTCCTTTTTTCTTGTCTTTTTTTTTGCGAGCGAGTGTGATGGCGCCGCCACGCCGGGTCAAACATTGCTTTTCTGGTTGCCAAAAAATATTCTAAGCAAATATAGCCTCCCTAAACACAAACAAATAACCTTAAACGGATTGAAAGAGGTCTCGGGACATTAAAGACGGCCGAGGACTGACGAGACGTCAGCTGGTTGCTCCTGCCCGGTCTGTCCACTCCTCTCATCAGCACTTCAGCACCTGTCCTGGGCTGCACAGTGTCGGCTCGGCTCGGCTCGCTCCTCGTTTTAAATGACTTTACTCCTTTTAAAAGTAGCGTAAACAATTTACTGTTCTGATCACTCATACGCGTGTAGCCTATAGTTAGGCCATACGTTGCATTATTATTAGTTATAGCTACTTCAAAAGTAAAGGACGGTGGAGCGAGCCAAGCTGTAGCCCAGGACAGGTGCTGAAGTGTGGGAGAAGAGGGAGAGACTGGGCTCCGCGGGGCTCTGGCAACTAGCGGCGGATCAGAGAGGGTGGAGGACCGACATGACAGGGGGTCTTGGTCTCCTGGTACCTGTGCGGTCCAGGACCGCGGAGGTCAGCGAGAGGGGGGGGGGGGGGGGTACGGTGGTCGACTCTGAACGCGCTCACCGGGCGGATCTCTCCAGTTACGGTGCGGTGCGTGTCGGGGGGGAGGCGGGCGGGACGAATCCGCCGTCGGGTCTCCTCCGCTCCGGTGGCTGCAGTGTCAGTGCTTCCACCGGCTGCATATCAGACTAGACAAAAAGAAGATAACATGTTCTTCTTCTCTTCTGTTTACCAGCGCTCTAAACCCTACGTCAAATCCGAACGTTGCGTTGCATGCGTAATTCCCTGTGCGACAGCGCGGGAAAGTCGCTCCTCAGAGGCAATTGCGCTCCTGGGTAAACCAGGGACTGTTATGTGGTGGAGATGCGTTCAATGATCATCCTAATAAGTCGTTTGGCAGTGGCTGCAATGTAACGGACATTGTTTTATATGTATAAACTCCACAGGCCAGCT
>NW_028221103.1:0-16732 GCF_045865225.1 Trachurus japonicus | reverse complement strand
TTTTTTTTTTTTTGACCAAAAATTAAAATTTCTTCAAATTTCTCCAAACTCAGATATATCATCTGGGGGTCCAGGGGAGTCCAACGCGGAAGGTTTGGTTGAAATCGGGCCGGTGGTTTTGGAGAAAATGACCAAAAACCAAACAGGCGATTTTAAAAAGACGACAGGCGCGCGGCTTACGTTTTTTTTTTTTTTGACCAAAAATTTAAATTTCTCCAAACTCGGATATATCATCTGGGGGTCCGAGGGGAGTCCAACGCAGAAGGTTTGGTTGAAATCGGGCCGGTGGTTTTGGAGAAAATGACCAAAAACCAAACAGGCGATTTTAAAAAGACGACAGGCGCGCGGCTTACGTTTTTTTTTTTTTGACCAAAAATTAAAATTTCTTCAAATTTCTCCAAACTCGGATATATCATCTGGGGGTCCGAGGGGAGTCCAACGCAGAAGGTTTGGTTGAAATCGGGCCGGTGGTTTTGGAGAAAATGACCAAAAACCAAACAGGCGATTTTAAAAAGAAGACAGGCGCGCGGCTTACGTTTTTTTTTTTTTGACCAAAAATTAAAATTTCTTCAAATTTCTCCAAACTCAGATATATCATCTGGGGGTCTGAGGGGAGTCCAACGCAGAAGGTTTGGTTGAAATCGGGCCGGTGGTTTTGGAGAAAATGACCAAAAACCAAACAGGCGATTTTAAAAAGACGACAGGCGCGCGGCTTACGTTTTTTTTTTTTTGACCAAAAATTTAAATTTCTTCAAATTTCTCCAAACTCGGATATATCATCTGGGGGTCCGAGGGGAGTCCAACGCAGAAGGTTTGGTTGAAATCGGGCCGGTGGTTTTGGAGAAAATGACCAAAAACCAAACAGGCGATTTTAAAAAGACGACAGGCGCGCGGCTTACGTTTTTTTTTTTTTTGACCAAAAATTAAAATTTCTTCAAATTTCTCCAAACTCAGATATATCATCTGGGGGTCTGAGGGGAGTCCAACGCAGAAGGTTTGGTTGAAATCGGGCCGGTGGTTTTGGAGAAAATGACCAAAAACCAAACAGGCGATTTTAAAAAGACGACAGGCGCGCGGCTTACGTTTTTTTTTTTTTGACCAAAAATTTAAATTTCTTCAAATTTCTCCAAACTCGGATATATCATCTGGGGGTCCGAGGGGAGTCCAACGCAGAAGGTTTGGTTGAAATCGGGCCGGTGGTTTTGGAGAAAATGACCAAAAACCAAACAGGCGATTTTAATAAGACGACAGGCGCGCGGCTTACGTTTTTTTTTTTTTGACCAAAAATTAAAATTTCTCCAAACTCGGATATATCATCTGGGGGTCCGAGGGGAGTCCAACGCAGAAGGTTTGGTTGAAATCGGGCCGGTGGTTTAGGGGAAAATGACCAAAAACCAAACAGGCGATTTTAAAAAGACGACAGGCGCGCGGCTTACGTTTTTTTTTTTTTGACCAAAAATTAAAATTTCTCCAAACTCGGATATATCATCTGGGGGTCCGAGGGGAGTCCAACGCAGAAGGTTTGGTTGAAATCGGGCCGGTGGTTTTGGAGAAAATGACCAAAAACCAAACAGGCGATTTTAAAAAGACGACAGGCGCGCGGCTTACGTTTTTTTTTTTTTGACCAAAAATTAAAATTTCTTCAAATTTCTCCAAACTCAGATATATCATCTGGGGGTCCAGGGGAGTCCAACGCGGAAGGTTTGGTTGAAATCGGGCCGGTGGTTTTGGAGAAAATGACCAAAAACCAAACAGGCGATTTTAAAAAGACGACAGGCGCGCGGCTTACGTTTTTTTTTTTTTGACCAAAAATTTAAATTTCTCCAAACTCGGATATATCATCTGGGGGTCCGAGGGGAGTCCAACGCAGAAGGTTTGGTTGAAATCGGGCCGGTGGTTTTGGAGAAAATGACCAAAAACCAAACAGGCGATTTTAAAAAGACGACAGGCGCGCGGCTTACGTTTTTTTTTTTTTGACCAAAAATTAAAATTTCTTCAAATTTCTCCAAACTCAGATATATCATCTGGGGGTCCAGGGGAGTCCAACGCAGAAGGTTTGGTTGAAATCGGGCCGGTGGTTTTGGAGAAAATGACCAAAAACCAAACAGGCGATTTTAAAAAGACGACAGGCGCGCGGCTTACGTTTTTTTTTTTTTGACCAAAAATTAAAATTTCTTCAAATTTCTCCAAACTCAGATATATCATCTGGGGGTCCAGGGGAGTCCAACGCAGAAGGTTTGGTTGAAATCGGGCCGGTGGTTTTGGAGAAAATGACCAAAAACCAAACAGGCGATTTTAAAAAGACGACAGGCGCGCGGCTTACGTTTTTTTTTTTTTGACCAAAAATTAAAATTTCTCCAAACTCGGATATATCATCTGGGGGTCCGAGGGGAGTCCAACGCAGAAGGTTTGGTTGAAATCGGGCCGGTGGTTTTGGAGAAAATGACCAAAAACCAAACAGGCGATTTTAAAAAGACGACAGGCGCGCGGCTTACGTTTTTTTTTTTTTTACCAAAAATTAAAATTTCTTCAAATTTCTCCAAACTCGGATATATCATCTGGGGGTCCGAGGGGAGTCCAACGCAGAAGGTTTGGTTGAAATCGGGCCGGTGGTTTTGGAGAAAATGACCAAAAACCAAACAGGCGATTTTAAAAAGACGACAGGCGCGCGGCTTACGTTTTTTTTTTTTTGACCAAAAATGAAAATTTCTTCAAATTTCTCCAAACTCAGATATATCATCTGGGGGTCCAGGGGAGTCCAACGCAGAAGGTTTGGTTGAAATCGGGCCGGTGGTTTTGGAGAAAATGACCAAAAACCAAACAGGCGATTTTAAAAAGACGACAGGCGCGCGGCTTACGTTTTTTTTTTTGACCAAAAATTTAAATTTCTCCAAACTCGGATATATCATCTGGGGGTCCGAGGGGAGTCCAACGCAGAAGGTTTGGTTGAAATCGGGCCGGTGGTTTTGGAGAAAATGACCAAAAACCAAACAGGCGATTTTAAAAAGACGACAGGCGCGCGGCTTACGTTTTTTTTTTTTTGACCAAAAATTAAAATTTCTCCATACTCGGATATATCATCTGGGGGTCCGAGGGGAGTCCAACGCAGAAGGTTTGGTTGAAATTGGGCCGGTGGTTTTGGAGAAAATGACCAAAAACCAAACAGGCGATTTTAAAAAGACGACAGGCGCGCGGCTTACGTTTTTTTTTTTTTGACCAAAAATTAAAATTTCTTCAAACTCGGATATATCATCTGGGGGTCCGAGGGGAGTCCAAGGCAGAAGGTTTGGTTGAAATCAGGCTGGTGGTTTTGGAGAAAATGACCAAAAACCAAACAGGCGATTTTAACGAGCGGCCAGGCTGCACCTGCACTGTTCTATTTGTAGACTTCGATAACGAGCTGGCCCCAACAGCTGGCCACTGCACACAGAGCAGAGCAGAGCAGAGCAGAGAGATTTGTGCTCTGAGCAGCTTCCGAAAACAGCCCAGAAAAAGAGAACCGTACCTCTTATCAGAATGTGGCCATGACTACTGGGGCAAGGAGACCTTCCTGAGCACATTGATGTGCATTAAATGTTTGTAGGGCAAAAACTTTTCTCAGGGTCGCAAGGTAGAAAAGGGGGGCATTTCTGTTTTTCTAAAAAAAATCAGCTCCTACTTTTATATTGAAGTGGATGAGCCACTGGAGCGGGTCTAGCTGCACAATTAGGCTCATAGAGACAATTCTGTAAGTCTGTCTGCTGTTTTGAACATATCAAATGAGACACGACAAGTGTGGCTACAAACCAGTGAGGAAATCATGTGTCTAGAGCAGGGGTGTCAAAGTCAAGGCCCGCGGGCCGGGACCGGCCCGCCAGGCGGTCCAATCCGGCCCGCGGGACAAATGTTGGAGTTCCGTTTCTTTCGGCCCTCTCTCAGCAGTCTGCTGAGCTCACTCCCCCGCCCCTCCCTCACAGATTGAGTGAGCGCCACTTCTCCTCTCCCCCCCGCCCCTCCCTCCCTCAAGTTGCAGCGGACAACAGAGACACAGAGCCGCCGACTCTCACATATTGACTACTACAACACAACAACAGCGGCTCGTTGCGTAGTGTAAGGACAGCACCGACATTCACCGCTAAAGTCCTGCTCTTGGTCCAGCTCGGCTCGAGTTCTCACTGGGCCTGAAAGTTAAAACCCAACACGGTCCGACCTGCTGATGAAGCCCCGGCGCGACGTGGCCGGACTCATTAGCGCAAATTCTCGATCCGAACCGGCGTGTCCGGTCGGGTTGGTGGGGCAGAACCGGCCTGGGGGCAGAACTGGCCCGGTGATAAGCCAGATATAACCTGTAGTTACGTATCCACGCACAGCTGGGAGCTCAAAGCAACAGAGGAGGGGAACAGAGAGAGAGGAGAGGGACAGCGCAGCTACAGGTGTGTGTGTGCGTGCGTGCGTGCGTGCGTGCGTGTGTGTGTGTGTGTGTGTGAGAGAGCGAGAGAGAGAGAGAGGGAGATGTATTTTTCCTATAGTTACAAATTAATATCAGCCCAATACCTACAATTGTCTGTGTCATTTGCCACATGTGGTTTTGACCTAGAACTGACAGCCTTTTTAAGGATTTGCCTCTGACAAAAATATTAAGCCGCTACTGGCTGCTAATTGGTGGAAACTCATAATTACATCATGGAAATAGTATAAATAGGCTATAGGCCTATGTATATCCTATATTGCCATTCAGTTAAAAAAAATATTACAATATTACTTTTGGTTCATATTGCCCAGCCCTAAATTTCAGAATGTTCATATTTTTTTGTAAAAAGGATAGCTCATAAACTGTACACATCTTAATAATGTACTTTGCACAAAGTACAAAGGGAAAAATGTGGAGTTCTTGTTATTTACAGGTTAATATGCAAATGCGATCATTTTACTGTTCCGGCCCTCTTGAGATCAAATTAGGCCGAATGCGGCCCCTGAACTATAATGACTTTGACACCCCTGGTCTAGAGTTTAATTTGTGGCCGTGCTGGCAATTTATCCAGAAAAAATCCTGAATGTTTTTTCGATCCCTCTCACTCTAGCGATGATGTCACTCACTATAAGCCCTGCTCGTTAGACGCAACACACACCCATTATAAAGCTGGATTTTGTCAAAAAACTTAATGATTTTAAAGCGGCCAAATATCAGAAACTGTCTACAGCTCAGAATTTGAATGAAGTCTCTAGCTGAAAGTATGTGGACACTTTAAAGGCTGAAAGAAGTAAGAAGATTTGAAGAGTTTCAAGACTGTTCCAATGCATTCTCTATGGGGAAAAAAAAATCAGAAATAGTTGAATATTGCAAAAAGTATGAATAGTTGAAAAGAGAAAAGACATAGCACACCTGTCCCGAAAAGGCTGAACATTTTGATATTTGAATTGTTGAAATAGCACAAAGTATGAAGGACTAGTTACATGACGAAGAAAGGCAGAAAATGGCCGAACCGAATAACACTAACTAGTGAGCATCTTAGTAGTTAGGGCCACGGGCAATCGCACCGGGCACTGGTCCCTGCAGCTATTTCATAGCTGTTGGGACCAGTGCCCTGTTATTGTGTGGATTTTTTCTTATTATTAGTGTGAATGCTGGAAGCATTCACAGTATTGTTATTCTGTTCGGCCATTTTGTTTCTTTAAACTTATTATTATTATTATTATTACCGTATTGATCCGAATATAAGACGATATTTTTTCCATCAAAAAAAGTCTGAAAAAGACGGGTCGTCTTATATTCGGGGTCTAGATATTTATATTTGCAAATCAGCGGGTGACACCAAACAACGTCTGTCCAAGCAAGTCAGGGCTTTTCTTCCTCTCACACTCACACACACCAGTGACCTGGAGAGATGCAGCTGCATCTGAGAGGATGGTTGCATGTGTGTGTTGCCCCTTCGCCACACAGCAGAGCGCTGCCACACAGTTACAGCTCAACTCGACTCGGTTTAGGTCATTTTAATCACAGCTGACTCCTTCGCAGTTCCTCCGGGGGCGGGGTCGTCATATCACAGTGGCTACGGCCGCGTTGTCGCCGGGGACAGGGACACACCGGACACACCGGACACACCGGACACGGAGGCACCAAATAGCTGCGAAGCGCCGAGAAGCTGAGCCAGTTTCCTTTCGGGGCTCATGTTAACATTGTGTCGTTCACACCAGATGTCCTGCAGTGATCGTTTCGGTGTCTGGTCTATTTTGTGCGCGAGCTGCGAGCGATGGCGTCAAGCCGGGCGGGTCAAACAAAGAAACACGAGAGAATCCGCTCAACTTTCAAAATCAAAACAATTTTCAAAATAAAACACCGCAATTGATGCGTGTGCCTTTTTGTGTAAACAGAGCGCAAGAGAGATGGACACACACCTACACACATTCAGAGAGATCAGTGGGCGCTACAATCTACCACAACGTTATTTCACAGATACTGAAAACATGATTTTAAAAAGATTAATTTTTTCTTTGATTTTGTCTGAAAAAGGTATTTTTCCAAAGACAGGTCTTGAAAAGGGGGGGTCGTCTTATATTCAGGGTCGTCTTATATTCGGGTCAATACGGTATTATTCTTCTGTGTTTAACTACTTCTTCATACTTTGTGCTATTTCAACAATTTATATATCAAAACGTGCAGCTTTTTCAGGACTTTCATGCTATGTCTTTTCTCTTTTTAACTATTTATACTTTTTAAAATATTTAACTTTTTCTGCAATTTTTTTCCCATAGGAATACATTGAAACAGTCTTCAAACTCTTCAAATCTTCTGCTTCTTTCAGCCTCTAATAGCTTCAGCATATTTTCAGCTACAGACTTCATTCAACTTTTAAACTGTTCACAAACCTTTCAACTATTCAGCTATATCTCAGCTTATTGATATCTTCAACAGTTTCAGATATATATATAGTTTTAAAATCATTAAAATTTCTGACAAAATTCAGATTTAACATGAAAGTCAATGGGACGGAATGTTCGGACGTTGGCAGTTGGCAGAGTGACAGAGGGTCTAAAAATCCTCTCACATTTTTCTCTCTAACCTGTCAGCACGGCCACAAATTAAACTCTACACACATAATTTCCGCCACGTTTGTAGACACGCTCATCCTCGATCTCTTCATGTGCTCAAAAAACCAGAGAGACTTACACAATTTAAACTGGGAGCCTCCGAGTGCAGCCAGTTCCCTCTCTTTCTCTCATTGACTCCCATTCAAAAGTAGGCGCTGATTTTCGGAGAAAAGCAGAAATGACCTCCTTATCTTACCTGCGACTGTGAGAAAAGTTTTTACCCTACAAACATTTAACGCACATCACCACGCTCAGGAAGGTCTTTTGAACCAGCCAGTCTCTACCACACTCTGATAAGAGGTACGGTTCTCTTTTCAGAGGCTGTTGTTCGGGAGCTGCACCGAGCTCAAATCTCACTGCTCTGCTCTGTGTGGTGCAGACACAGAGAGAGAGACACACACACACACAGACAGATAGACAGACACAAACACACAGACACACACATGCACACAAAAAGCTTGCTTCTGTCTCCTTTCCACACACCGGTTTACAGCTCATTAATCAGCCTCTCAATGATTTCATATCTTTGAGGGGAATTTCTAAACATATCTAAAAAGTTATTTGTCTACACACATTTCAGTTTGTTAAGGTAATGGAGATTTCAGGATTTGGAGCTTCTTCATGTCCTGGCTTTAGACTTTTCCACCTCTTTAACCCTTACATTTTACTTTGAAGGATTTTACCTTTTCTCATTAATTCCAACAATTCAGACTCGACCATTTTAGGAGTTTCAAATTTTTTATTTATTAATGTATAGCCTATATGCCCTTTCTTTTTACACCTATCTTTAACAATTCAGGTATTTTCCTGCATTTCGTGTCATTCAGCCTCCTCGTTACAAGTTCTACTCTTTAGACATTGCCTCATCTTTATTAACATTTATATAACAAATGTTTTCAAGCTGTTAATTTTATAACTTATTAGAGTAATTTGAGTGTACTTAAAGTCCCACTCCCGCGACCCTTTTCGGCCATTTTAAAACCAGCTCATTAGCCATGCACATTAGCAATGCACCTCTGGGGGGTGGGCGGAGACTGCGCTGTTTTGCTGTGACACGTCAGCTCCAGTCTCCCTGAAACTGCCAGTTTGAGTCTGCCATTGGTTCACAGCAGTTTGAAGGCAGAAAAACTCACAAATGCAATTTTGCACTTCCTTTTCTGCTGATATGTGCTCTAACACAAGAAAAATGCCACAGGAACATGTGAAAAGCTCAAAAAACACAATTTTCACGGGAGTGGGTCTTTAAAATGTTAATTTTTCTTTCACCACAATCTTCAACAATTCAAATAATTTCCAACCACCTAGATATTGTTTAATCTATATTATTAATAGTCCAACAATGTATTCATGCTGTCATTTTTAAATATATTTAAGTAGACTTCAGCTTTTCAATTTCTTCATGCTAATCTTCAACAATTTAAGTAATTTCCAATCATTTCATACAAAATAAACCTCCTTCTTACAGGTTCCATTTGTTAATCTATTTTCACTTATTACTTTAGCCATGTTAGCACTTGTTTATCTGTTTTCTGTAGCAGTGCTTTTTGCAGCTGACTGCAGACTCCTCAACTGTTAGACTTAATAATGCAGGATTTTCCAACACATTCCTCTGCCTTTTCAACATTTCTACTGCTTTTAGACTAAAAACATATTTATTACACTTAAACCTAAACAATTCAGGATTTTTTTCCACCATGTCATGTCATTCAGCTTCCTGCTTACATGTTCCTTCTTTTTAATCTATTCTCACTTGTTGCTTCAGCTATGTTACTGCTGGTTCATCAGTTTTCCTTTCTGTGGCTAGCTGCAGATTTCAACTCTTCAACTGTTAAACATCTTCAACATGCAGGATTTTAGCATTTTCTTCTACCTTTTTTTAACATTTCTACTGCTTTTTGTCCTTAAAAAGGCATTAATCTTCAAGTTATATGTTTCAGCTTCAAAGTTAGACTTTTTCAACAGTTCTTCAGCTAATTCAACTTTGTTTCAATGATTTCTTCAGCTTATTCAGCATTGCTTCAGCAATAGCGTTCAGCTGCTTTTGTAGGAGGCCGTAAAAATGTATTTCAAACATGTATATAGTGTATTAGTATTATTTTTTCTTATTTTGTTTCATTTTTATTTATTAACTAACTGTTATCATTTTAGAATGTTGAGTTGTGGGGCGCGAGGCAGTGGGCTGTTGTCATGGGCTTCTGTTGCTATGGAGCAGTTACAGTAGCGACATAAACACAAAAGTTGTCACTGTGTATCTTCTCCGCCCTACAGAGGCGTAACATTTTGGAGGCACCGCTGGGATGAGAAGGCTTGAGGAGCGTCCGGAACCCGTAGGAGAGCCTCTCGTCTATCATCCCCCAAACTACCCAGGCAACAGAACGGAACCTGACGGAGGCAACGGCGGCGGTTATCGACGGCGGTGGTGACGTACCTGACGCATCAGAACGGAACAGGACGACGGCAACGGCAGCGGTTATCGGCGGCGTTGGTGACGTGTATCCTGATGCATCAGAACGGAACCCGAGGAAAGCAACGGAGGCGGTTTACCGGCGGCGTTGGTGACGTGCATCCTGACGTGAGCAAAAGACACCACTAGGGAGCAGCGAGGACCAATTAAACCAGATAAATCCCCCTTTTCACTGCTTTTGCAACTCATCTGATGAAGATGGAGTCTGAATTAGAGAACCTGCAGCTGGAAATTAAAGGAACACTGTATAGGCTGACTGTTGAGCAACTGATTAAAGTGTGCAATGCACTGAAGATCTCAGGATTAGGAAATGAATGTGTAGCTGGTAAAACACGTAGCCAGTTAATCTCACATGTTACAAAATACCTGGAACGGGACGAACTGGCTGATCTGGAAGATGAGGGCATGTCTGATCTTCTTATTGCCCAGGACATTATTAACAAAATACAAATGACCAAAGAGCAGAGTGCAGGTGATGCTCTGAATCTGAGTGGAGAACAGGAGAGCCTCCAGAGGGAAGTAGAGGCACTAAGACTGTCACTGCGAGAAAAGGAGAGAGCAATGCATGACCTGATGGTGAATAGCCTGACCCCTCCTCTGCATTCAAACGTCCCAGTACAGGCCATGGCTCCAGCATCACCAAATGGCTCTCTGTGGCGCAAAGACTTTAAAATATCAGGCCTAATAGGGGAGCCTGGACAAAAAGACAGACTCACCTTCTCCAGCTTGGCCAGGCAAATTGAAAATGGGCTCAGCAAAGGATACCCAGAGTCAGAAATCACAGATGCAGTAATCCGTGCCATCACACCAGGTCTGCAGTTAAGGAGTTACCTTGAAGGGAAAGAAAACCTGACATTGCCTGCCCTTCGTAGAATTTTGAGGTCTCATTACCAAGAGAGAAATGCCACAGAACTGTACAAGCAACTCACTTCTGAAGTCCAGAGTAATAAAGAAACACCACAAAATTTCCTGATCAGAGCAATGGACCTGAGACAGAAAATTCTGTTTGCTTCGCAAGAGGTTGAATCAAGTCTCAAGTATGACCCAGCACTAGTCCAGAGTCTCTTCATGCATACTGTTTTGACTGGCCTGCAAAATGACAATGTTAAAAGTGATCTCCAGCCTTATCTCCTGCAGACAAATACGTCAGACGAGCTACTACTGGAAAAGGTGAACACTGCATGTGCTAATGAAAAGGAGAGACAGGACAAAAAGAAACATTCAGCCCCACCACGAGGAACTCATGTGAACACTGTCCAGTCAAGTGAACCCCGAGTTGAAAAGAAAAACATTCCCCAGCACAGTTCAACCACTATTTCCCCTGATCTCCTCTCAGAAATTAAAGAACTGCGCTCTGACATGGTGTTGCTGAAAGATCTGAGAGCTGAGGTTTCCCACATCAAAGAAACTATCCAACAGTCTGCACCTGCACCCCCCCAGCCACCGTCTTGGAACCCTGCTCAAAACTACATGCAGTTCTACCACCAGCAACCGTCAACAGCAGCACAAGAGTACCGACCAACACAGGGACCTGCACATGTGAGGGAAACGGCGCAGTTCCAGCAAAGGTTTGCACCCCAGCGATCTTACCCAGCACCACGTCCACGCCCCAGGTGTTTTGCTTGCACACAAGCAGGAGAAGAATACTGCCAGCATTGCTTTAGGTGTGGAAGTAGTGAACATTTCCGTGCTGGATGTAAAATGCCAAGACTGCCAAGACCAGAGAGGGAGAGCTCTTTAAACTAATGAGAGTTGCTTCCATGGGACAAGGAGCAACTTGCAGTTCAGAAAGGTCCCACTATTGTGCACATAAAAGTTACTGTGAGCCATATACATGTGCAACTATTAGGGAACAGGGAAATCAGTCATGTGGGGAGTCCAAGCACAGAAGAGTTAGTGACCAAGTTAAAACATCCACTGTGAGGGAGTTAGTAGGAAACAAGTGTACAATCAGGTGTTTCCTGCATCAGCAGCAATTTCAGGCACTTTGGGACACAGGCTCACAAATTTGTGCTATAGATGAGATCTGGAAAGAGAGTTATTTGCCTGATGTACAGTTAAGAAATGTTGCTGAGATAATTGACACAACTCACCCCTTGCAAATAGAAGCAGCTAATGGAACAGGAATGCCATACATTGGTTGGCTTGAAGTGAGCTTTAAACTCACTGCTAATGATGAAGAGTTGTTTATACCCATGCTAGTGTTAAAAGGCAGTCAACAGCCTTGTCCCATCATTGGGTTTAATGTCATTGAACACCTAGTAATAAACAAAGTACTGGATCGGTCAAGACACAGAGACAAAGAAAAACTTTTGAAGACAGTAATGATAGCTTTCCCTCAACTCAGGAAGAATAAAGCAGAAGCCTTTATTAGTGCAGTGAGTGCAGGGCAGCCACGTGAATACACTGTGAGGACAGTAAATGAGAGAGTCAGTGTGCCTAAATGCAGCTCTGTCCAGATTGAGTGTAGGGTCCAGGCTCCACCTTTTAAGGAAGACAACTTTTTGATTTTTGAGCCTCAAGTGAACCCACAGTGGCCTGAAGGACTTGAATTTTACGACACCTTGATATCAGTAAAGGCAGGAATGACCCCAAAAATTGTGGTCAGTGTGCAGAATTCAGCTAGCTGTGACATTACTTTGCCAGGAAGAACAATTATTGGCACAGTACAGTCAGTTAGATCAGTTTATCCTGCCGACATCTTCAGGTCAGATTGCCCATCCGCTGCATCAGTCCACCAGATCCAAGCTCAGAGCTCCAGTGAGGACACTGCCACCTGTGACCAATGGGACCCTCCTGTCAATCTAGCTCACCTGAATGAACATCAAAGAAAAGCTGTTAGTCAGATGCTAAGAGAAGAATCACAATCATTCTCTAAGTCAGATGATGATATAGGATGTGTGGAAAACCTGCAGATGAACATTTCACTGAGAGACAATGAACCAGTGTCACAGGTATATCGGTCAGTCCCAAAGCCTTTATACCAAGAAATGAAAGACTATTTACAGGACCTGATAGCGCAGGGGTGGGTGGAGAAATCCACTTCATCCTATTCTTCTCCCATAGTCTGTGTGAGAAAAAAAGATGGCACACTCCGCTTATGTATCGACTACAGGGAACTCAACAAAAAGACTCATCCAGATCGCCACCCCATCCCCAGAGTACAGGACATCATGGACAGTCTGGGTGGGAACACACTCTTTTCATTACTGGACCAGGGTAAGGCATACCACCAGGGTTTATGGGCAAGGACAGTAAACATCTTACAGCTTTTGTAACTCCCTGGGGCCTGTATGAGTGGGTGCGGATCCCATTTGGACTCATGAATGCGCCTGCAGCATTTCAGCGCTGCATGGAAGAGTGCTTGGAGGGATTGAGAGACAGAATATGTGTGCCTTACCTTGATGATGTTCTCGTGTTTAGCAGAACATTTGAGGAGCATGTCAACGATGTGAGAAAAGTACTGCAGCGTCTGAGAGAGAACGGAATAAGACTAAAACCAAAAAAATGTGACCTGTTTAAAGAGCAAGTACGGTACCTCGGCAGGATTGTGTCAGCAGAGGGCAGCAGGATAGATCCCGCTGATACTGCTGCAGTGACAGCTCTAAAAAACAAACAGCCACGTACTGTCGGTGAGTTAAGAGCAGTGTTAGGACTGTTGAGTTATTACAGACAGTATATTAAGGACTTTTCAAAAATTGCTAGCCCTCTGTATGACTTGCTCAAAGGACCTACAGAAACCGAAAGCCTGCAAGATAAAAGGAGGAAGAGGCAAGCAAAGCGAAACAGCAAAGGAGTTCCATCCAGCAAACCTATCGAGTGGACAGATGTGCATCAGTCAACATTGGAGCAGTTGATAGGCTGTCTAACCCAGCCTCCTGTCCTGGGCTTCCCGGAGTTTTCACAGCCATTCGTACTCCATACTGATGCCTCCAATCAGGGATTAGGTGCAGTATTGTATCAAAAGCAGAATGGAAAGCTCCGTGTAATTGCATATGGTTCTCGCACTTTGACTGTAGCTGAGAAAAATTATCACTTGCATTCAGGCAAACTAGAGTTTCTTGCTCTCAAATGGGCAATCACAGAAAAGTTTCGTGATTACCTGTATTATGCACCATCTTTCACCGCCTATAGTGATAATAATCCTCTCACATATGTACTTTCTACTGCTAAATTGAATGCAACAGGGTGTAGATGGGTATCAGAACTAGCTGATTTCCACTTCACAATTAAATATCGCCCTGGTAAAGAAAATATTGACGCAGATAGCCTGTCTAGGATGCCCATAGATATGGAGGCATTCATGAAAGAGTGCTCGGAGGAAATGTCACATGAGGCAATTGGTGCAGCTTCACATGCAGTTGAAAATCAGGATGAATCCAGCGTGTCATGGTCCATGGGCATCTCAGCAAGTTGTGCAACAGTGACTCTTAAACCTCCTGTCACACCACTAACAACAGACCAGATCAGAGAAGATCAGAGGAATGATTTGGTTATTGGGCCAGTGATTCAATGTAAACTAACAGAGCAAAAGCCATCAGGTCCAGAACTGAAACAACTCTCCTCCCAAGCCATCCGTCTTTTCAGAGAGTGGGACAGATTAGAGATGAGCACAGATGGAGTGTTGTACAGAAAAACAGTAAATAGAAAACAGCTGGTCTTACCAGAAGTACACAAGAGTACAGTGCTGAAGGAATTGCATGATGAAATGGGCCATCAAGGTGCAGACAGGACAATGTCACTCATACGGGACCGGTTCTACTGGCCTTATATGCAGAAAGAGGTAGAGGAGTACGTTATGAGAAAATGTGTGTGTCTGAAACAGAAGAAGCCATGCCACAACACCAGAGCTCCTCTAACAAATATTGTGACAACACAGCCGTTTGAGTTGGTATGTATAGACTTTCTTCATCTTGACCGGTGCAAAGGTGGATATGAATATATCCTTGTTATTGTTGACCATTTCACACGTTTTGTGCAAGCATACGCCACTACATCAAAGTCAGGAAAGACTGTTGCAAACCTCATCTTCAATGACTTTGCCCTGAAGTTTGGTTTTCCCTCTCGCATCCACCACGATCAAGGAGGAGAGTTTGACAATCAGCTGTTCAGCCAGTTAAAGCAGCTCAGCGGAGTCACTGGGTCGAGAACAACACCCTATCACCCGATGGGGAACGGTCAGGTGGAACGGATGAACAGAACGTTGTTGCAGATGCTTAGAACACTGACTGAGACACAGAAATCAAATTGGAAAGACTCCCTGAACAAACTGGTATATGCTTATAATTGCACACAATGTGAAGTGACTGGCTACTCACCATTTTACCTTTTGTATGGAAGGTCACCAAGGCTCCCGGTCGACATGTTCTTTGGACTGCATGCAGAGTCAGGCTCTAGTGACCAGCGAGAATATGTGGAGAAGTGGAAAAAGGGCATGGAGGAAGCATACGCCATCGTGAACCAAAATACCCAAAAAGCTGCAGAAAGGAGTAAAAGGTATTATGACACAAAAGTGAGGAGTTCAGTGCTGCAACCTGGAGATCGTGTTTTGGTTAAAAACTTAACACCCCGGGGTGGGACGGGTAAACTCAGGAACTATTGGGAGGACATAGTTCATACAGTAGTGAGACAGATGGGTCCTGATCTGCCAATATATGAAATAAGACCAGAGAAAGGTAAAACCCGCTCCAGAGTTCTGCATAGAAATCTGCTAATGCCCTGTGACTACTTGCCCTTTGAAAAACAACCAGAGCTTGTTAAAAATGACAAGGAGAAACAAAAAAGAGAACGCCGGCCTGTATCCAAAGCTCAGGAATCTGATGAGGAAAGTGATGATGAATATGAACTTCATTACAAGCCACTTCCAGATCCCAGACTGCCAGGAGAAAGGAATGAGACAGAGATTGAATCTGGGACTGAGCATGAACAGGAGCACCGACTAGTAGAGGACAGAGTTGGAACACCAGCTCCATCTCCATCACCAGCGCAGTCTTCCCGAGGAGAGCCGCCGGAGGAGTTGAGTGCACCTGCTGAAAGCCTGCCTGGAGAGGAAACAGACTCACCTACAGGAAACGTGCCTGATGAAGCCTCTCCTTCCTCCTCGTCGAGTGCTGCTGCGGAATCTGAGGAGACATCATATCAGCTACCAGCAAGACAGAGACATCCACCGAGACGTTTGACCTACGACCAGCTTGGCATCTCTTCCTGCTACAGTGTGCAGCCAACACCTCAGATGTTGTCTGTGTACCACGCACCTGGACTGGCCCCATGGCTGCCACCGCTCCAGCCATACTATTTCCAGTCTCCTTCCATGTATGGACTCCAGCGAAATGTGAGCCTACAGACTTAACAAGTTTGACTGTTGCCACGGACAACATATGGACTGTTCACATGGACTGTTGCCATACCCTAGACATGTACTTTTTACACAGATTGCTGCCATGAACATATACAGTATGAACTGTTTACACTGACTGTTGCTATGAACAATATACAGTATGAACTGTTTACACGGACTGTTGCTACAGTATGAACTGTTTACACATGGACAACATAAGGACTGTTTGCACAGATTGTTGCCATGGACAATGAATGTACTTTTCACAAGCTGTTGTCATGAACAACATTATGGACTGTTTCTACACGGTGTTGCCATGGACAAGTCATGGACTTTCTACAGCTGATGGACTGTTTATGGACTGTTATGGACTGTTCACACAGAGACCAGTCACAATGCAGGGACATTGGTTCTGTGAATATGGATTCAGTGACCTTTGACCTTTACTACTTGTGCATCACAGAAGATCGTCAGTTCCAAGTTGATAAGAGAATGTAAAAAAAAAAAAAATGTGGAAAATTGTCTTGGGTTAATTTGTCAGTGTTAACTTCATGGTAATGTCGGGACGACATTATATTTTGTTGGGAAGTGTGTAGGAGGCCGTAAAAATGTATTTCAAACATGTATATAGTGTATTAGTATTATTTTTTCTTATTTTGTTTCATTTTTATTTATTAACTAACTGTTATCATTTTAGAATGTTGAGTTGTGGGGCGCGAGGCAGTGGGCTGTTGTCATGGGCTTCTGTTGCTATGGAGCAGTTACAGTAGCGACATAAACACAAAAGTTGTCACTGTGTATCTTCTCCGCCCTACAGAGGCGTAACACTTTCAGCATTCACACGCATTTTCTGCAGGAAATGC